>NW_017804276.1:1917789-1923021 GCF_001625305.1 Branchiostoma belcheri | reverse complement strand
ATCAAATAAGATGCTCCGCTGCGTGTGCAATACCAGAAGAGATCATAGGGCATGACAGTAAAATGAGTAGCAACTTGTTGCTTACTGGTCTTCGTTCGTATCGCAGGAATCTCCTACCAAGTCGTCATCACTGTCATTCTATGAGGAGACAAGAGACAGATGAAACTGAACATCAAAACCATACCTACTCACTCAAAACAACATCACAAACCGAAGTTCCCATCTTTGTAGCAGGGCTTTTTGGATAGTCTTTACTACGGGGTAGACTTGACTCCATGGTAATTGGAGTTGGATGCTGGAAATTGCAATTCTATCACTGGCTAACTCTTCTGGCCATTTTCTATTTTTTTTTTATGTAATACTATACAAATTACGGAGTCTGGTAGAGACTATGTTTTAGCACTCTCCAAGCAGAAGGCTTTGGCTTATTCTGGGTGTGTTCTAGACGCTTTTATCGGTCTCTCTTTCTTCTCCTCATATCTTTTTTCTGCCAGCCTTGGATGATAAATGGTAACTGTCTGGCCAATGGATACTGCTTGGCCAAGCCACCGAAAGATCTGCTTGGAGAGCAACGTTTTAGTACCAGCGTAAGATGATGTAATTTGCATCTTGATGAGACCATGACATGGTAAAGTGACATGCCTGTGTGGGGTTACTGTTGTCCGGACAGCTGTCACACTCGTCCCCGACACCGTCACCGTCCCGGTCCACCTGACGCTGGTTCGGGATCTTCGGGCAGTTGTCCAACAGGTTGGGAATACCTCAAGAGAAAACAGAAACTAATGTTCCACGATCTCAGACATGTACCTTCGGCAAATTATGTTAACCCCTATGACTGACGACTTATACATATGTAACACAGTTTCTCTTTGTTTAGACAAATGAGATCCTCATTTGGATAAATTATATCAGTTGATCATTATCTCCACCCAATGGCAGTCTTATCTTTCTGAAACTCTTTCTTTTTACTGACATTTTCCTAATATTATAATTCCTTCAAGAAATTATGTTAACCCTTTACAACTGACGAATTTCAAATGTTTGTCATTGATTTAAAGCAAATCTTAGTCTGCATAGATTGTTCAGTTGATCGTATTCTCCACCAAATGTCAGTCTTATTTCCTCATTTCCTCATAAATTTTGTAAATGAGGTCCAAATTTCAATAAGTTATGTTTCATGATGTTCCCTTTCACTCAACTCAAATGCCGCAAGTATGAAAATCGAGGCAGTACAATACCAACAACTTTTCTGTCGACAAAACGACACAGTACACTTATGGAAAGGACCCAACTTACTGTCGCCATCAATGTCGTTATCGCAAGCGTCACCCACGCCGTTCCTGTCCGTATCCAGCTGGCTGGGGTTGGGCACGTTGGGGCAGTTGTCACACGCGTCTCCGTCTGAATCCGTGTCGGAATTCTGCTGCCCAGTGTTCGGCTTCAAGGGACAGTTATCCTGCAAAGGCGGTAAACAGAGGGTGTAATATAAATACTTCGATGAAGGTTAGACATCCAGGTAATACGATACGCCAAAAAGCAGTTACTCAAGCAACTGGATATGATTTTGAAAACGTCAGACGTTTCACTTTATTTGCATATCAATCAATAGGTTGTGCTTATAAACCTGTTTTCCCCTCTGGTCTCTCAGTCACTGACGAAAGCTAGTGGATACTAGCTGAAACGTCTGACGTTTTCAAAATCATATCCAGTTGCTTGAGTAACTGCTTTTTGGCGTAATATAAATACTGTTAGTGCTGGATGAAATCATGCAACTATAACAGACGATGAGCTTTACGTCTATCTAAACTTTATTGCTGCTAATCCATTGCCATCTCCTATTTCAGGTACCGAATACCGTTCTTAAAAAAGTGTTCACCAGTGTTGATTTATGGATTGCAAATGAATCTTTGAAAGAAGCTTTGATATAAAGCCTATCACGACAGTCCAGACTATGCATGATGTACAAAATGACAAATAAACTGGTGGATGTACCAGTTATTAAGCATCTCATACCATCTCAGAAAAATAACAAGAATCAGACATGCCTTAATCAATTATCAGAGTTATCAACCAAGAATTGGTGTACAAGTTCAACTCGCCATACTTTCCAAGAACTATCGTAGAGTGGAACTCGCTGCCACCAAGCACAGTTAGGGCATCATCACTAGAAGGCTTTAGTTAAACTGTTTAAACAACTCCTGCAGTTAGATGTGCGAAGATTGGGTGTAACAGGTCGTTCGGTGTAATATGGCTAGCTGCTAGCCTGACTAAACCGTGCTCCTCTCGGCTGCTACCCGAACTTTATTCAGATATCTAGATAGCACACAACAAAGACAGATTTTGAGGTACATCTATGGTAAGTCTGACAGACCTCCATGTTAGGCACGCCGTCACCATCGGCGTCATCGTCACAGGCGTCCCCGATCCTGTCTCCGTCCGCATCCTCCTGGCCGGAGTTCGGCACCAGAACACAGTTATCCTGCCCAACACAGGACATGCGTTAGCATTCATGAATTATAATTTGATAGTTGGTAAAGCAATGGTTTTCTAATTCAATATCTTCCAGTACAAGTATAAGCAAGAACTTTATTGCAGGACAATTCTACATGGTACACAATGTATGGCAAAAGCAACAGCACTAATGAACATAGTATAGAAAAAGGTAGACAGTATGATATAACATACTGTAACATCCTTATTACTAAAACAACAAAGAATAGCATAAGTCTTTGATATAGTGTAACTGTTACAATTACAATCAAGTGAGGCTAATCGTGAGTTTCTGTATTTTTTCTAATAACAAAGCAGTCTTTTATATATTTACCTCTTTTTGTAATGTGGGAATTAATTGCATTTAAATACACATTCAAATCTGTCTGTAGCATCGATTTTTTTTAAAATCAGTTGTGCTGAGAATTAAGAAATGTGAATAGTTTGTTACACAAAACATCATATCAAGAGCATTCCATGACAAAGTGCAAAGTGAAATTCATCTTTAATATATATATTACTAGTATGTATAATTATGATGTAACTGGGTGCATGATCTCGTGTTGAAGTACTTACCGGGCGACACTTATTATCAGAGCATGGCAGAGCTTCATCTGGATAACCGTCGATATCTGTGTCTGGACCGCACAGGAAAACCGTTTCCACCCCAGCCAACTTTGCACTTTGACACAACAAAGGAAGAAAGTTTATTGTTGTTCTTATTTGTTGAATAAGTTACGTAATCATGTTGTCTATATGGATTCTAACCCCCATTGGATTACGTATTGAGGGTCTACTTAGGGTTAACTAAGATATCACGCCCATATACTGCCCCTGCAGTACTGTACAGAGCTGCTAAAATTATCCATATTTATAAATTGACCTTTGTTGTCCCAACTCCAACCTACCTACTAAATAAGAAAACCATTGCATGTCCACAATACGAGATATCACACCGCTGCAGTACATTACAAAATAATTATAAAGCCCAACCCCAACCAAATATAAAGATACATACACCACATCCACCGCAAGTTATAACCATTGAAAAATCGCCAAACCCTATATATGGTGTATATTATAACCTTCTCGACAAAGGTATAAACCAGTAGTTTTCTAACCTCACAGCTGTACTGTCCGGGCCTGGTGACCTTGCAGTTGGCGTTCTCGTCGCACGGGTTTGTGCCTCCGTCGGAGCAGCGTCTGCCCGGGCGGCACCCCACCGTCTGGTTCCCCACGTACCCCGTCAGGCACGGCCCGCACCGGAACGAACCCTGCCAGAACATATGGATAATGAAAGTTCATTTACTAACACCATTTTTTTCTTGAACACTTTTTTTCACGTAAAAAAAAACTAGTAAATAAATGCACTGAAATAATAAAATCTCAATACATGAATATGATAATACGTGATACCTCCTGTCCCTAAATCAAACAGATTTAAGGCATTTTTGGATTGGAAAGCGTTACATAGAAATTCATACAGTTTTTTGTTAGAAGTGGCATTACTACATATGAGAGTTCATATTCAGAGACACAGTTGTTAACTTGTCAAAAAAGTCGTGATGTCAGACAGTACAATATGCCCACCATAGTGTTTGTGCAGACAGAGTTCGGCACACAGCCTCCGTTGTTGCCATCGTTACATTCGTTGAGATCCCGGCATACCTGAAATAGATGGACTCTTATGAGTTCCTAGAAATACAGGGTGATGACAAGATATGTCCCCTCTAGCAGCAAAAGAAGCTGAACACAAAGATGACCCTCACATGTTATAGTCTCCACCAGACTCCTTTGAAGGCTGAATGAATAGTAGAAATCGGCCATGCAGGCAAATTGGACACGCTAATATTGGTCAAGCTGACTCCCCTGGCCAGTTACCAGACGTTCCTTTTAGGCCAACTTTTATTCTATTCAGTCGGCGAAGGAGTCCGGTGGAGACTACCTCACACTCACCTGTCTGTTCCTGAGGGCGAACTCCACGCCCACCCCTTCTACCTTGTTCCCGGTGTACCCCCTGGGACAGGACCTACAGCGGAACCCTGGGGACAGGTTCTGGCACGTGGTCAGCACGGAACAAGGTGTGGCCACACGACACTGGAAAAGGCGGCAAAGTTACTAGTTTTTTTTAAAACTGTTCAAGAAAGTGTAACTGACTGTGAATTTCTTTAATTTATAATGATGGTTAGATATCCCAATATATACATGTACAATTAGGTTATGGCTCAACAACTGTACAAGGTACAATGTACGGCAATAATAACAAACCAATCAATGCTACATGTATACTAGACTATTCTAAAACCTATGACTACTGAAATATAAAGTTAATGTAAATCGCGCATAGACACATTTTGTACCTTAAACATTTCTGTCTGTTACAATACATGTACCTGTGTCTTGTGTAAATCGCTAAGGTTACATATATTGGCCTTAGTACGAAGATACGGAGTTGAGACATAATTAGATTGAAAATGTCTAACTGTAATAATATGTTTGTTTTTGGCAAGGAAATATTTTACATGTCATCATACTAATCAAATTTCGCCTGACGTGAGTAATAAGATGTTTTGAGACCAGCCCTGACCTCGTCCACATCCCCGCAGTGTGTTCCGTTGCCTTGAAAACCGGCGGGACACTCCCCGCACTCGAACCCGGTGGGCGTGTCTGTACAGCTGACTCCCGCAAAGCATGGATCGTCATTGCAGGTGCGGCGGGGCTGGGGAGGGCCACCTGCGGCAT
>NW_017804276.1:1914292-1917769 GCF_001625305.1 Branchiostoma belcheri | reverse complement strand
TTTATGCTCTTTTCTCTCTTTATACCCACAGGTAAACTTCGCCATGTCCACCCTGAGATGCAGACTACAGCAGGAGTTCACTGGCTAGCATGAGACCTTAGCATGAAACCTAGTCGTGGAAGGATTGGGGTGTGCATTCATGTTTTGCAGCCAAGAAAATTGAAAAACAAGCATGGAATGCAACAGCATCATGAAAGCGAAGAAAATAATAAATAAAAAAGACAAGACTGACACAAACATACATGATAGAAAACACACAAGTGAATAAAATTCCTTACACAAAACATCACTGTTACACTACATGTGTCACACAGTAAAGTTATAAAAAACGACCAGCATCATATAGTTGCAACTAAAAACATATTTGAAGCATATGCTGCTCCTGAGCAAGAAATTTGTGCTCTCTTGATAGAAGAAAACATATTTGAAATATCAATAAAGACAATCATTAATATTCTGTGTGCAAAAAGCCACATTTTGCCCGGTAACATAAGCCTTTCCTGCTTGTTCCGATGACCACAAGGCCGGAGGCTATCTGAAAACCAATTCCCTAGGGAATGCATTCATGCAATTTTTGAAATTCTTTCAAAGCGATCGCAGTACTTACACAAATGCCTCCGCCCCTGAGGCGTCGCCAAAAAAGTTCGGTGACATCTTTTCAGAAATAAAAAGCACCCACAATTTAGGGAGAGGCCTTACCTACATGTAAGAGGAAAGGAACAGTAGTGACTATTAAGCAATCAGATTATGATTGATACACCTGTACAAGAAAAAGCGTTGCATCTCATAAATGCATATGGAGGCAAAATTGGGTCACTATGTCCCAATTTACACATGCGGGCAAAAACCGTATGACAACTGCGTATTACTAAGCAGACCAGGGTATGACGACTGCCTACACCAAAATTTTCCTGTGTAAATTGCATGCTACATCGAGAATGTACATTCAGATTGTATGTTACCTCGAGGGCTAGCATACGTTCTTTATGTACGTCAAATCATTACAGTTTTTCGGGTGTGTGCACAGTTTTCGTACCCTCAGGTTTTTGCCATCCTGAAAGGAAACGCTGATTTGTCCTGTCAGATGCTACCCAACTGACACACTTGCAGCTAAGTGAGAAGCAGTGCTCAATTTGTGACCTAGGAGTTTGTGGTCTTGGCTACCATTGGTTTGACTTTGGTATCTCCAACGTACGCCAAAGAACAGGCCAACCGCTTGTCTCTTATAAAATCAGACAGGCTCGCCTACAACTCTTTGGCCACATAGCAAGCATGACTCCTCCCCCTGGAAGCTGCCAGTCTACTGAAGGAAGCCATGCCTGCAGGCTGGTCCAGACCCAGTGGCAGACCCAGACGCAGGTGGGGAGACCACCTGAGCACTGTGGGCCTCGATGTAGCCACAGCCTGGCAAGAAGCACAGGACAGAACTGGCTGGAAGACAACTTGGCAAGTTGCTACTCTCCTAGGAGCATGCTGTGTTGTTAGTGAGTGTATTTGTGGTGTCAGCCTCGCCTACTATGGCAAAGTAAGCTAGCTGTTGCACCCACCTTGTTCTCCGTCATGACGTACAAGTTCTGTGGGTCAAAGGCATCAAACTGCATGTCCTGCTGAACCCTGCTTCCCTGGACCACAGTTATCTCCTCATACGGGTTTGCAGCATCTCCATTCCACACCAACGCCTGAAACACACAGGCAAGCAACAACATCAGAGTCAGGGGGTAATTCACTTTGTAACAAGTACTCAATAGCTACTGTGCAGTAGTTGCTACTGTCACAGTAGCAGTATATGGCATATCTTCAAGCAGCTCTGTCCAGCAGGTCCACACCAGTAAGAACTTTATGGAGTGTGAGTGGTTTAAATAGTTTAGAAGGCAAAGCCAGACTACACTTGATCTAGTACCTACTGCAAATATCAACTAGCAAGATATCGCCGAACCAGTCTGTCCATTTCGACATTGAGAATAACTTAGAATTGCTCAAGAAATTGGGCATTTGAACAAAATCTATAGTACAGTATGGTTAAGCCTGGTCTAGAGTAAAATTGCTTAAAGCTTTCACACAGATTTCCATAATTTTTAAGAATATCAATTATGTATAAAAAATTTTAACTACACATGAATCCTACCTTGATCAGTTGGCCATTGGTTGTCCCCAGGAAGGCTGCGGTGTAGCCGTTGACAGTTGAAGCAGCGACACTCGTCAGTCCAGTTGTGGGGAACTCTGCCACAGCTGTACGGGTCAGAGCTTCTGTTCCTCCAAACTGTTTTGCGGTAAAGTCTGCGCCGCATGGAAATCGTTCAAGTAGTTCCTCCTGAAGGAAAAGAAAGTTCAAATATACTAACTACTAATTATATATAAGATACACAATGGACACAACAATTTTGGGTTATTAAATACAGTCAAACCTGTCCAATTCGGCCACCCAGGGGACCAAAGAAAAGTGGCCACCTTGGACAGGTGGTCTCCTTGAAGTGGATCACCTCTCAACATGACTGAGGCATAAATGGTTTACAAGTTGAGATGTTTTAATATCAAATGCTGTAAATGCATGTGGGGAGGGTGGCACATGGAACAATTTACCTCAAGCAAAAACATCATCCACTAGTCGAGGCAAACTGGCTGGTTTCTCCATGATTTCTCATTAGTTATCATCAATAATCAACATGATCGAAAATGATGTGGTGAGGCCTTGAGCGGACCCAACTGAGGATGGTCACGGTCGCGTTGGCCAGATGGTCACCTGGTCACCTTGGACAGGTTTGCTTAATGCTTGTGTCAATGGGGAAAACTTTTGGGACCATTTTTAAGAGTTGGTCCCCTTGGCAGGTTTGACTGTACTGTAATTCCTAATTTTTTCACAATACTTTTATGGTCACTATTTTCACAGCCACTCCTGTACCATGAACTTATCATTACCATTATCAAACCACCCCACATCCCCCACCATTTAATGAACATGACCGTTCTCCCTCGACCATAAAATTTCGCTACCTTGAAGACAAAGTGAACTACAGTATTCTTCAAGTGGTCTATTCTGACGACAGTTTCTAAATGTCACACTGGAAACTCAGACTCTTGAATGGTGTGAGGCATTCAGTAAATTAATACCATGCAAAATGGACTACAGCCCTGTAACACTACATAATCTACAGTGTAACAAGCTTTACTTGTTTAACAATATTACCAATGTGATCAATAGAAATGTGTATACCTGTTGTTGGAGGCAAGTACCCCCACCAAAAATCGAGTGGTTCAGCAATACCCCCCGCCTTCTTCTGTGTAGCAGGCTTTCTGGACTTTGTTGAATTCTGCATCGACTTCTGACATGGAGAAGACACAAAGGGCAGAGCTTTCCAGGGGTTCTTTGCCAGATGGAGTTTTACTGGCTGAAAACACACCAAAAAGCATCTCATCATCTTCTGGAAGGCCCATGTTCTGTGCAAGTTTCTGTCCTGGCTTGCTGACATACACGGCCTG
>NW_017804276.1:1909167-1914272 GCF_001625305.1 Branchiostoma belcheri | reverse complement strand
AATATACATCTTCTTCCAATGTCCACATTACAGCATGTTCAGAATGTGAAATATCAAGTTTATGCTGTAATACCATAAAAGACACGAGAAGGGGGGTTATCGAACCTGTCTGTTGTCCGAGGCGTCGGTAGATTCTGTCGCCCGTGTTCACACCCCAAACTTGGTTGCTGCTAGAACTGATGTAGACTTCTTTCAGACCCCCTTCGATTAGCTGCCAGCTACTACCTTGAGGTGTGCCAGCACTTAGACCTGCAAAAAGATTCTCGTCTTAATCCATCGAAGGGCATTGTCAGTGGAAAGACCAGAGCGTTCAATATTGATTTTAGATGCAAGTTAAGAATTGAAAATACAAAATAAAACTTACGATGCCAATCTAACTAGAAAATTTACCGACTTTCAGTTATTCCAGACAACCATGTACTTTCAAGAAACTCTTTTTTTTGTATAATATATTACTCTATGCAACATATTAAAATTAGTAGCCTACCGCGTCGTACGTAGATCTGGTTGTTTCTGTTGACACCCCAGACCTCGCCATTCCCTGACGTGATTTGTTCAAACCACCGCTGACTTGTACCCAGCCAGTTCCAGCTGAAGCCTCATTACCGGACGTTCCCGTGCGGTAGAAGATCTGGTCGTTGCTGTTGACGCCCCAAACACCGGCTCGTCCAACCGACACGAATTTCAGCAACCCACCAATATTCTGCCAGCCGGTTCCTGTGCATATGAAGGAGCACAGGTCTCAAGACAGATCACAAATTTCATAAGATTCCTTACAAGTTTGTAGGAGTTAATTGGACGAATTTATTAATGGAAGCGGTATTTTACCTGCCGGATTGCCTGCGGTGATCCCAGTGCGTCGAAAAATCGCATCCCCGGAGTTTACGCCCCATACTTGGTTGCTAGTCGAGCTGACATGCACCTGTTTCAGCTTTCCTGGAATATTGCGCCAGCCAGTTCCTTGGGGTGAACTCGAACTTATTCCTATAGCAATAGAATATTGGATAAAAACACATGCATCAGCGCTTGTGAGATGTGACAAGAAACCTCCAGAAATCGTGACCGTGCTGTGGCCTTGCCTTGGTACACTCTAAATCTTTCCTCTCGGTATGTCAAACATATAAAGACAATGCATTAGTTCAGGGGATCGAGCAAGAGGTGCAAGTTGGCCACTGACTGACCTAATCGGATATAGATGTCGTCATTGCTGTTGACTCCCCACACAATGTTGTTTCCGGAAGAGATCTGTTTTAGGGCGCCATCGATGCGTACCCAGCCCGTGCCCGGAGAGGCTTCGTTCTGGTAAGTTCCAGTTCTGTAGTAGATTTGATCGCCACTGTTCACTCCCCAAACGCCTGATTGGCCAACCGACACGAACTTTAGCCCTCCGTCAATCTGTTGCCATCCGGTGCCTGTGCCTGAAGCAAGAGAGCAAATGGACCCACGGAATTATGTCGTAACCTACAGTCAAGTCAGCAAATAGAATCGTCGTTGTCGCATGCGTGTCACTTCATGCCTAAAATGGTTGCAAATAGCCCCATTGTTGGCTTACAGACTAAAACGCTTGCATCGACTGTAATGTCTGCACAACACTTCATATATTCTAAGGTGGCTTGAATTCTAAGTCCACTCCGTCTGTTTCTTTCTATTGATATAGGAGGGTTTGCTAGTTTCTGATTATAGACGCTCACAACACATATAACACACAGTGCGCCATCGATGTTATACAGTCAATTTGCCTGCTATACCTCTGCTTGATGACGATCTCTCGATAAACCTTAGCCAAGCACGGGAAATATACATCTTCTTCCAATGTCCACATTCAGCATGTTCAGAATGTGAAATATCAAGTTTATGCTGTAACACCATAAAACAACACTTGAAGGGGGGTTATCGAACCTGTCTGTTGTCCGAGGCGTCGGTAGATTTTTGTCGCCCCGTGTTCACACCCCAAAACTTGATTGCTGCTAGAGCTGATGTAGACTTCTTTCAGACCCCCTTCGATTAGCTGCCAGCTACTACCTTGAGGTGTGCCAGCACTTAGACCTGCAAAAAGATTCTCGTCTTAATCCATCGAAGGGCATTGTCAGTGGAAAGACCAGAGCGTTCAATATTGATTTTAGATGTAAGTTAAGAATTGAAAATACAAAATAAACTTATGTTAACAATCAAACTAGAAAATGTACCGACTTTCAGTTATTCCAGACAACCTTGTCTTAAAAAAAACTCTTTTTGTATAATATATTACTCTATGCAACACATTAAAATTAGTAGCCTACCGCGTCGTACGTAGATCTGGTTGTTCCTGTTGACACCCCAGACCTGGCCATTCCCTGACGTGATTTGTTTCAAACCACCGCTGACTTGTACCCAGCCAGTTCCAGCTGAAGCCTCATTACCAGACGTTCCCGTGCGGTAGAAGATCTGGTCGTTGCTGTTGACGCCCCAAACGCCGGCTCGTCCAACCGACACGAATTTCAGCAACCCACCAATATTCTGCCAGCCGGTTCCTGTGGATATGAAGGAGCACAGGTCTCAAGACAGATCACAAATTTCATAAGACTCCTTACAAGTTTGTAGGAGTTAATTGGACGAATTTATTAATGGAAGCGGTATTTTACCTGCCGGATTGCCTGCGGTGATCCCAGTGCGTCGAAAAATCGCATCCCCGGAGTTTACGCCCCATACTTGGTTGCTAGTCGAGCTGACATGCACCTGTTTCAACTTTCCTGGAATATTGCGCCAGCCAGTTCCTTGGGGTGAACTCGAACTTATTCCTATAGCAATAGAATATTGGATAAAAACACATGCATCAGCGCTTGTGAGATGTGACAAGAAACCTCCAGAAATCGTGACCGTGCTGTAGCCTTGCCTTGGTACACTCTAAATCTTTCCTCTCGGTATGTCAAACATATAAAGACAATGCATTAGTTCAGGGGATCGAGCAAGAGGTGCAAGTTGGCCACTGACTGACCTAATCGGATATAGATGTCGTCATTGCTGTTGACTCCCCACACAATGTTGTTTCCGGAAGAGATCTGTTTTAGGGCGCCATCGATGCGTACCCAGCCCGTGCCCGGAGAGGCTTCGTTCTGGTAAGTTCCAGTTCTGTAGTAGATTTGATCGCCACTGTTCACTCCCCAAACGCCTGATTGGCCAACCGACACGAACTTTAGCCCTCCGTCAATCTGTTGCCATCCTGTTCCTGCATTTAATTAGAGAGGAAATGGACTCACGCCCTGACATACTGTAAAGGCTTGAAATGGAATCGCTATCGTCACACACTGGTCAGTTGGTGTCTGAAGTGATTAATTTTAGGATCTAATAAGTGTTCTTTTCTACTACAACATTTTCCCATTGATTACGGGAATGAGCCTTAGCTTTTCGTAAAGTTTGACGTGAAGAATGAAATGACTACAATTAACATTATTTTGAATAACCTTATTATCAAAGAATTAATCTACCATTGAAATATATTGGTGATTTACACACCCAAGATATGTTATTGACGCAATAAAACATACAGTGCATAATGCGGCTGCAATATCTTATTGGGCCTTATTGTCGGTTTTGTTTTATTTTTGCTAATGACAAATGAATGTACTTTCCGATCCTATTGTGTGTGTCCCTGTGTGTTTTGCGTCTTTCAGTCTGTGTTTGCGTGCACACAAGTGTGTTTACGGATATTTGTTATCAGGAAAGATAAGAAGGACCAGATTAATTGTGATGATATCATGTATGTGGGTATAGGTCTTGGTACAGTTCAGACATTCACGTACATGTACTTACCAAAACTCCGTTCTTCTTTCAATATTTTCTCTTCTGCAATGTAAGTTTGATTTCTGTCAGCAAAATGTTTCACACTCCAATTATGTCATCAGTAGAATGAGAAATCGCCATCTAAGATCAATGTTATGAACCAATTTTCATAAAGCATTAGCTATAAAATGGCCACAATTGTAAGATCAACTAAGACCTAAAATGATTGTTCATATTATGTTGCTGACACACACAGCATAAAAACGAAATAAATTATTTTCATCCTTACCAACCCCATCCAGCCTGGGCTCCTGGTCAACTTTTTCAATCATGTCCCTTGCCTCTTCTTCAGTCAAATCTAAACCAAATAGACGGACTTAATCAAATACATGACAATTTCTCCAATAAACAACAATAACAAGAAATCAAATACAACACCAACAAGAGTTCCACAAACTCATACCTTCGCCAAATGACGTCAACCATGATTCTGACTGAGGAAATTATACATTTTTCCCACTTGTTATGAAAATGAGACCCTCGTTTCATTTCCCTTATTGATTGTATCAGTTGATCATATTCCCCACCCAATGACAGCCTTATCTTAACAGAGAGGGCTCTTCTAGCACTTCCTCATTAATTATGCTAATGAGGTTGGGATTTCAATAAATTATGTTTATTTCGTTTATGCTCAGTTTCATCCTCCTCTTCTTCTCCAAACAAATAAGGTCAATGACCTGGACCAGACGTCTGTCACCGTGGTAATTAGTGAAGGGTTACATCACGTCACAGGCAGGGGGGATTTAGACAGTTGTCACCATATATATGAATGTGCTAAGGTAAACATTATGCATTTTCTTGGCATGTGACCTTTCTAGCTGATGTTCACCTTCACTTAACCTCCAAATGTGACAAGTATGAACTTCCTGGCGATCACTACTATAAAATTATAGCAATTTTCTCTTAATTACGCAAATTAGGTATTCATTTTACATAATATATATATATTCAGATATTCTTCTCATTCCCAATTACATACTAGTATGTCACAAATGTTCCATAGGCCTATTATGAAATATAGCAATTTTTTAGAATTCTTCATTAATTATGCAAATTAGCTCCTTATTTGCATAATTATCATCTTATTATGTTAAACATCATTTAAGCTAACTACGTACCAAAAATCATGACAATCCGTCATCCGGTTCTTGAGTTATCCTTCCTCTAAAATTTTTAAACAAACTGCCCTTGAGGTCCAAAACAGCTGCTAGGGGGTCCAAATTAATGCCACTTCTTCCCTTACCCAAGAGCTACATACCATCGATCAAAAATTCAATAAAGCTACT
>NW_017804276.1:1907543-1909147 GCF_001625305.1 Branchiostoma belcheri | reverse complement strand
GGCCCTTTTTCCCACTAGCATTAAGTTGTCCGGATCAAGCCGAATTCATTTGCGACCGGCGTCGATCCCGTCAGTGGGAAGGTTCCCTATCCGCCGCGGCACGGTTCGGCTTGTAGGGCTTAGCTACGATCGTGAGATCGAGCTGGATAGGGAGCGCTCACACTGGGGTAAAGTTAACCGGATCGAAGCCGGTCGCCAATCAATTCGGCTTGACCGGAAAATTTTATGCTAGTGGGAAAAGGGCCAAAGCCGCAAACAAAATTCGGCCCTGCAGTTACAATTCAAAATGTTGCTAGGGTGCCGTAACCTAGAACAATTCTTCCTCTTGTCCCTTTAGGAGGTATGTGGCCTTATTTCAGATGATTATATAATAAATTGACGTTTACACTTGTTCATTCTGGAATGAGGTTGACTTGTTTCTTAGGGTGCCTACAAGAACGTCATGTGATAGATATTACTTACTAGTTGAAGTTTATATTGCATGGGTCTTTTTACCTCTGTCTACTTTTCTGACATTGAATGGCTAACTTGTTTACCGGAAGACTCATACTATTTTAGACAGATGTATACAGGCAAAGTTTTAGAACAATATATCTTATTAGCTTTGTTCAGGTACGCGTGTATAAAAAGATTTTGATATAATGATAATCATTATGTCTTGTTGTACGTTTTGGTTGAATGGTCTATAGATCGTGCGAGCATCGATAGATCGTCGAACGTAACTCGGGCGGCATACGCCCGTGTGTCGAGAGAGCTTCGGGCGACTCCTGTCTGGTTAAAAAGGTGGTCGTTGTGTTAACCAGACGGTAGTGTAAATTTGTGGCTTTTGTGGTAGTATTTGAGTTGGATCCTTCACAGAATTCCTGTTTGTATTTCTATTTTATTCTGCCAGTCCGCTCCATTACTTTGCTTAAAAAAATATAACGACAGGTCAAACATGAAAATTGGTCAAACTATTCATTTTTGGTGGATACACGGCCTTGCTTCATCTGCGTGCCATGTCATAGGGACTTCATTATCATAGATGTATTCCCAAGAGATCGCCCGAGCCTCGCTCAATGTGACAGCGACGATTTTCAAGCCAAAAATACGCGCGATCGTCGGTCGATCTCAAAATCGGCCGATCTTAGGGCGATTGACAACAAGTATGATGTTTTTAAAAAAACACAGGCGACGATTTTGTGTTTAATCTGTTCCGTTCTTGATACAATTGTTCTTTTCATATACGTACACATATAATTTAGGCCACAGCTAGTAAATTTTATAGATGATATCCTCCGCAGACTCCAAATCTAATGCGAGCGGGCGAAAAAAAAAACAAGGCCGGCCAGAAAAAAAAAAGGTTCCTACAATGTGAAATTTTGACTCAATCATTGTACAAATGGTTTTGATTCAGTAGGAACATCACATATACACAGTCAGCATCACATATCACTGCATCAAAGCATGGAGGTAGAAAAAAAGGCCATTTTCTACCTCCATGATCAAAGTAAGAAACATACAATAAATCAGAGCCTTTTCTTGTCTCCTCTCTTCCTAGTTATCTGCCATCCACCTTCCGGCATGGCAACAGACATCTTTGCCCATTTTCGGCATGTTGACCA
>NW_017804276.1:1905513-1907523 GCF_001625305.1 Branchiostoma belcheri | reverse complement strand
TCATATAGTTGCAACTAAAAACATATTTGAAGCATATGCTGCTCCTGAGCAAGAAATTTGTGCTCTCTTGATAGAAGAAAACATATTTGAAATATCAATAAAGACAATCATTAATATTCTGTGTGCAAAAAGCCACATTTTGCCCGGTAACATAAGCCTTTCCTGCTTGTTCCGATGACCACAAGGCCGGAGGCTATCTGAAAACCAATTCCCTAGGGAATGCATTCATGCAATTTTTGAAATTCTTTCAAAGCGATCGCAGTACTTACACAAATGCCTCCGCCCCTGAGGCGTCGCCAAAAAAGGACGAAGCTCGTCGACAATGTGACGGGGGCATAAGTACTGCCGCAAATTCACAACACCAGCTTTGCATTCCTGTGGTTTAGTGGCATTTTTTTTTTTGGCCGGAATTTTTTTTATTCGCCCGCGCGCACTAGTTTGGGGTCTTCAGGTCATTCATAAAATTATGTCGGTGTGGCCTTACACACACACAGTTACAGCTAATAGGACACGCTCCTCCGTGACGTAATGATGGTTTGTGCGGTTTGGCTAAGGTTATTCCCTGCCCAGCAAAATGCCATAACACCGCGGTTGTAAATGGTAGGAATTTTATACTTGCGCATTTCCTACTTAAGTAAAAGTGAGTATCATTCGTCATAAATCATTTGACATCAATCATAGAAATCGGGGACTCATTTGAGAAGCTTCTGGAGAGTAAAAAGTAATAATAGAATATAATCAAAAGTCTGCATATGTACTCTGAAAATCTAAATTCCTTCTTTTAGAAATCTTCGACGTTGAAGGATCACACAACTATACGAAAACAACTCAAGTTGTCGACTTGACCTACCCGGAAAGTCTTCAGTTGCCGACGTGCGTCCGACCAGGAACACCAGCCCCACGGTGAGGAGCACTTTGCCGGCCATCTAAAACGCACCTGATGACAACATAGGTAAAAAAACAGCTTAGATTTCAAATGATTACAAGTAAGAAATTAATCCTTTGCATTGAACTATTCTAATAAGGCGTCTAAAGCTATAGGCATGATGTCAGAGCAAGTAACAACAACAACAAGAACAACAAATCTCCGCGCCGTCTCCTCGTTGTCGTCAATGGCCAAGTTGCTAAAAAGAAAGGTCATTCATAGAGTGAATGTATACGTATATCTGCATTGCGACGGTCAAAAGCCCTGGCCTTGGGGTGCTGCCAGCAACGTACAGATGGTGTTATCACAGCAGCCCAACCGTCCCATCGCAATATGGCTACTTGGCAAGCCATACCTGCTGCCAGATTACCGCGGGTCAACACGAGAGTTTTTTTTTGTATTTGCTTTGTTTTGTTTTGTCGGGTCCCTGATTAACACCTATAATCAGGCAACTCTAAAGCGTCGGTCACAACCCGCCACACGTGCATCTGCGTGCTGTCTACGTGCAAAAACGTGGGGAAAACGTAGGGGATCCGTAAAGCCTCGGTCACAACCCGCCGTACGTGCTTTTTGTCCGTACGTTTTATTGGGACCGGAGGCTACGTCTGCTACGTTTTTTCTGAAAACGTGGGGAAGGAGTGGCGTCGACGCACGGTTGCGCAAGGTGTAAGAGTGTGGTCTGCACGCTACGTCTGGCTGTGAGTGGTTGCGTGCATCGTACGTTGCGCAAGTGGCAAGTGAGTTGTACGTGCTTAGAACGTACGATCTCTGTGCGATTGCAACTTTACCGTAAGGAGGTCGTACTCACACGTGCGTCTTACGTACGATACGTACGGGGCACGCGCGTCGCCCGTACTCGCACGCACGGGTAGTGAATCCGCACGACCGCAGACCGTACGTAGAAAAAGTTTTACGTGCACTTAAAGTTCTACGGCGTGTTTGCGTGCTCCCAAATCCGTAGGATTCCGTATGGAGGTGGTACTTACCACGCACGGATGCCCTACGTTTTCCCACGTTTTTGCAAGTAGACAGCACACAGAAGCACGTACGGTGGGTTGTGACCGGGGCTTAAGTGGTGAGTACCA
>NW_017804276.1:1866706-1905493 GCF_001625305.1 Branchiostoma belcheri | reverse complement strand
TGTGACATGGTAGTCCGTTAATGGCGACATTAGGATTTACAATCGCGTAAACGATCATTTCTTGGAAACGTAGGGAAGTTTATAGTTTTGTGATTTAGCATGAAGCATACAAGTCAAGAAGGTATGGATTGATTGTCATCAAATTTAGTAGGTAAGTAAGCCTGACCTATCAAAGAAAGGTTTTCTTTAATTAAAAATTTACTCCCTGGCGTCGTTCCTTGTAGCAGAATTTACGGCTTCCATATCTCGTGTTCTGAGGTTCTGATGGACATGCTAGGGTCATGATTTTTGGGTAGCTAATAGATCATTGCTTGATGAAGAATTGTTCTAGGTTACGGCACCCTAGCAACATTTTGAATTGTAACTGCAGGGCCGAATTTTGTTTGCGGCTTTGGCCCTTTTCCCACTAGCATTAAGTTGTCCGGATCAAGCCGAATTCATTTGCGACCGGCGTCGATCCCGTCAATTTTACCCCAGTGGGAAGGTTCCCTATCCGCCGCGGCACGGTTCGGCTTGTAGGGCTTAGCTACGATCGTGAGATCGAGCTGGATAGGGAGCGCTCACACGGGGGTAAAATTAACCGGATCGAAGCCGGTCGCCAATCAATTCGGCTTGATCCGGAAAATTTTATGCTAGTGGGAAAAGGGCCAAAGCCGCAAACAAAATTCGGCCCTGCAGTTACAATTCAAAATGTTGCTAGGGTGCCGTAACCTAGAACAATTCTTCCTCTTGTCCCTTTAGGAGGTGTGTGGCCTTATTTCAGATGATTATATAATAAATTGACGTTTACACTTGTTCATTCTGGAATGAGGTTGACTTGTTTCTTAGGGTGCCTACAAGAACGTCATGTGATAGATATTACTTACTAGTTGAAGTTTCGTTGAAGAGATTCATTTGTCACGTATAGATACAGTTCCTAGTGAATTATTTCATCAGTGACAACTTGGAAGGATAAGGCTACTAACCTCCAAATTTTCGATGGCTATCAGTCCATCTTGTTCACGGAGTGGAGGGAGGGGGACAACAACTCCAGAAAGGACAAAAGTAGCAAGGAACAGAGTAAGACGGAAAACAAGAACAACTCCCAGCGAGTTACTTGGTTCTCCCCTACATACATGGAGTTACAGAGAGGATAAAACGCGTATATGCCAAACATAATGTGAGCCTGTACTCTAAACCGGGCTTCACCTTACGTAATGCCCTTGTCAGACCCAAGGACCCTCTAGCACCTAGTGAGAAGTGCGGTGTGATCTACAAGATCAAGTGTGAAGAGTGTGGGGAGATTTACGTGGGTGAAACTGAGCGGTCACTGGGGGAAAGGACTTCTGAACACCAAAAGTCATTACACCAGAAAGATTGCAAATCTGCGTTAAGCCAACACCAACTCTAGGGTGGTCACAACATCACTACCAGGCCCATCTCTGACATTATTGAAATCATAGACCAAGAGTCTCGTAACCCACACAGGAAGATTAAGGAAGCGGTGCACATACAGTTGGAAGGTGCCAAGCTAAACCGGACAGAAGGTTGGGAACTCCCCAAGACTTACCCTTACTCCGGAAGGAGGCAGCGGGGGGTGGGACCCGACAGACCGATGCAAGTCTCGGGCCTAGTCTCGCGCTCTCGCGAGAACAAGATGGACTGATAGCCATCGAAAATTTGGAGGTTATTATCCTTATCCTTCCAAGTTGTCACTGATCTAAGAATACACTAGGAACTATAGTTGAAGTTTATATTGCATGGGTATTTTTACCTCTGTGTACGTTGTTGACATTGAATGGCTTAGCTTGTTTACCAGAAGAATCATACTATTTTAGACAGAAGTATACAGGCAAAGTTTTCGAACAATATATCTTATTAGCTTTGCTCAGGTACGCGTGTATAAAAAGATTTTGATATAATGATAATCATTATGTCTTGTTGTACGTTTTGGTTGAATGGTCTAGAGATCGTGAGAGCATCGATAGATCGTCGACCGTAACTCGGGCGGCATACGCCCGTGTGTCGAGCGAGCTTCGGCCGACTCCTGTCTGGTTAAAAAGGTGGTCGTTGTGTTAACCAGACGGTAATGTAAATTTGTGGCTTTTGTGGTAGTATTTGAGTTGGATCCTTCACAGAATTCCTGTTTGTATTTTTATTCTATTCTGCCAGTCCGCTCCATTACTTTGCTTAAAAAAATATAACGACAGGTCATACATAAAAATTGGTCAAACTATTCATTTTTGGTGGATACACGGCCTTGCTTCATCTGCGTGCCATATCATAGGGACTTCATTATCATAGATGTATTCCCAAGCGATCGCCCGAGCCTCGCACAATGTGACAGCGACGATTTTCAAGCCAAAAATACGCGCGATCGTTGGTCGATCTCAAAATATCTGAAAATCCAAATTCCTTCTTTTAGAAATCTTCGACGTTGAAGGATCACACAACTATACGAAAACAACTCAAGTTGTCGACTTGACCTACCCGGAAAGTCTTCAGTTGCCGACGTGCGTCCGACCAGAAACACCAGCCCCACGGTGAGGAGCACTTTGCCGGACATCTGAAACGCACCTGATGACAACATAGGTAAAAAACAACAACTTAGATTTCAAATGATTACAAGTAGGAAATTAATCCTTTGCATTGAACTATTCTAATAAGGCGTCTAAAGCTATAGGCATGATGTCAGAGCAAGTAACAACAACAACAAGAACAACAAATCTCCGTCTCCTCGTTGTCGTCAATGGCCAAGTTGCTAAAAAGAAAGGTCATTCATAGAGTGAATGTATACGTATATCTGCATTGCGACGGTCAAAAGCCCTGGCCTTGGGGTGCTGCCAGCAACGTACAGATGGTGTTATCACAGCAGCCCAACCGTCCCATCGCAAGATGGCTACTTGGCAAGCCATACCTGCTACCAGATTACCGCGGGTCAACACGAGAGTTTTTTGCATTTGCTTTGTTTTGTTTTGTCGGGTCCCTGATTAACACCTATAACCAGGCAACTCTAAAGCGTCGGTCATAACCCGCCACACGTGCATCTGCGTGCTGTCTACGTGCAAAAACGTGGGGAAAACGTAGGGGATCCGTAAAGCCTCGGTCACAACCCGCGTACGTGCTTTTTGTCCGTACGTTTTATTGGGAGGCTACGTCTGCTACGTTTTTTCTGAAAACGTGGGGAAGGAGTGGCGTCGACGCACGGTTGCGCAAGGTGTAAGAGTGTGGTCTGCACGCTACGTCTGGCTGTGAGTGGTTGCGTGCATCGTACGTTGCGCAAGTGGCAAGTGAGTTGTACGTGCTTACAACGTACGATCTCTGTGCGATTGCAACTTTACCGTAAGGAGGTCGTACTCACACGTGCGTCTTACGTACGATACGTACGGGGCACGCGCGTCGCCCGTACTCGCACGCACGGGTAGTGAATCCGCACGACCGCAGACCGTACGTAGAAAAAGTTTTACGTGCACTTAAAGTTCTACGGCGTGTTTGCGTGCTCCCAAATCCGTAGGATTCCGTATGGAGGTGGTACTTACCACGCACGGATGCCCTACGTTTTCCCACGTTTTTGCAAGTAGACAGCACACAGAAGCACGTACGGTGGGTTGTGACCGGGGCTTAAGTGGTGAGTACCACCTCCGTACGGAATACTACGGATTTGGGAGCACGCAGACACGCCGTAGAACTTTAAGTGCATGTAAATTCTGCGTGTGGTCTGTGGATTCACCATCCGTGCGTGCGAGTACGGGCGACACGCGTGCAACGCACTGACGGGGATCGTAGGTTGTAAACACATACAACTCACCACTTGCGCAACGAACGATACACGCAACCACTCACGGCCAGGCGTGTCGTGCAGACCACACTCTTACACCTTGCGCAACCGTGCGAGTGGCGTCCTCCCTCGGCCGGTCACCCTACGTTTTCAGAAAAACGTAGCAGACGTGGCCTCCCAAAAAAACGTACGGACAAAAAGCACGTACGGCGGGTTGTGACCACCCCTGGAGGCCGCCGGTAATCTAACGCGGGGGGTTCAACTCCCTCAAACACAGTGTACACGCGCGCGCGCACGCACACACCAGACACACACTTAATCGCGCTCCTGGCTACCGGCCCGCTGGAAGGTTGCCGACCCCCGTCTCAAGTCCTGTAACTCAGCTGGTCTAGATTAAAACCGTTCTTACTCGACTGACTTGGAAGTTGCCCTCGCTTAAGGGCCCTTAAGTGATGTGTCTCATGTCTTGCAAATCCAACTTTTATCATGAATTTTGGCACTATTCACTGGGTAAACAAGAGGTCGGAGATCCCATTACTTTTTTAATGATCAATTTGGTCTACAGTACAAAAAAAACTCTTTTTTTAATGCTACGGAACACCCTGAAAGGGTTCGCCAAAGATTTTACAGATGCGCCGTCACCCGTGTTAGGCCCCCCTAAGTTTAATATTTGAGTTTGGCCTGTTACTGAAAAAACTGTTACAAGAAATTCTGCTTACTGTATTATGATGAAAGTGTCACAACAGTGTCGCAAAATATAATAATATATAATATATAATATATAAAGAGAAGATGTGGTGCATATGAAAGGAAAGAATCAGAACAGGGCGACTACTGCTATTTTGTTGATTTATTTTCATGACGAATAGACTTGTTACTTGTTACACTGTGTTTTTGTATTCAATTTGTGTCCTAACATTTGTATTTCTACAGTTAGTAGTCAAACCCAGTAGTTTTTACCAGTAGTTTCTTAGTAGTTATCAGTAGTTCTTTGTGTAATAATTATCTGTTTTTATACCAAATGTTTCTTCTGTTCATGCAATTAGCCCTCTGTCATGAATTTGCAATAAAACTTTATATATTCCAAAGGGAGTACAAACAGGCTCTTTAAACTAGACATTCAAACACGCTTTAAGGGTTAAATACTTCCCTGAACTATATAGCAACAGATTTATTGCATGTGTATTCATTTTCCATATACCATAGATCCTTGTGCATATTACATACTAGTTTAGTGTTTTCTCATATGACAAGTGTCCTTAAGGGATATGGGGATAAATGTATCAGCACATTTTTCCACCTCTTAAGGGATAACACTACTATCCCATTAATTCAGACACTTGTTTCAAAGACAATAATTTTATGTACTAAAAATAATTGATGAATAACCATAGCTTTATATTTTTGAAGAAGGGTGTTCGTGTCATCAGGAAAAAATATACCAAATGTTTTATGAAGAATACACAGACAGCGGCAAAGCACAGGATCAAACGCAGTATGCCAGCAGAAAAATATTAGACATTTATTTCGCTGCAACATATGCAGAGCTTTCCCACGACAACATTAGTCATGGTTTACCGACGGTTAAGTATGTGTTGCCTCGGGACAGCTTTGCATGCTGCAATTGACCTGACGCCTTCGGATGACCTAACTTAAGTGTATAAACATGTTTACTAAGAGACCAGGTGTGTGTTTCGAAGAACATAACACTCTTCGATGGAAAAAACACTTAACATAAAGTGATATCTTACACATAAATTTTTGTCATACGTCGTTAAAAAGCTATCTCAATTGCAGATTACACCTCAAAAGGAATCCCAAGACCCTGTTGTCTTTAGAAGTTCATGCGTAACAGGAATTGAGATAGGAATGGCAGATTAACATGAATTAACGCGCCTATGCATGCCATAACAATACATGTATGTAAAAAAAAACAGGTGTGGGTATAATGTGCAAATAATAATGTGCTTATACACACGTGCACAGTGAAAACCAAGTGTCCATAGGCGACAATTCTCCGTAAAGTTTTATACTTTGCAGATTAAGAACAGTATAGTGTATTAAACAGTGTGTGATCACTTACCAACTGGTAACAACGTATCGTAGAAATGGCTAAATCCCTGGTCTAATAATCTAGCCTGACTAAAAATAAATCGCGCTCCTGCCAAGAAGTGGGCCGGGGACCCCGCCGTGCCCAGTGGCCGTGCCCAGGCATGGCTTTAATTGAAATTGAAATACCTTTATTGTACATTCATGCCACGACGGGCTAGGTACAGGTCAAGACACATAACAAACGTATATAGAAAATTGGAGACAAAAGATGCACTACTTGACTTAGACATACATACATACATAAGGAACATACAAGGGTACTATACTAGGCTAATACATAGTGTTCTAGTCACTGAGATAATACAAATTTAATTAGCGGACGCTGCGAAGGAGACTTGACTAGTCACCGTGGACAAGGTGGTAGAATCAAGCCTTTGCGTTATCCTTGTTAAGATAATTAAAACCCGTATATACTGCCCTCTCCCCCTCTTTCCTGCACAGGTGGCATCATCGGCCAAGTGGCATGTTATCTATGTTAGGCACGGCGGGTTGGGCTAGGGTTGGGCAGGGTTGGGCAGATTTCACATATCCTAAGGATTGGAAAATCTAAATTCTACAAGTAACTTACGTGGTGTTCTCGATGATGACAAGACATCGACAATAGTCAGTCACTACATGCACGAGTCAACAACAACAACAAAAATAACTATATATTCTACACTTTTGCCAACCATGCATGCTCGGTGACAAAGTGTGTTCGACTTTTCTCCGTGGATGTTTCAATCTGATTGGAAATCGTAAATCAAAATTTTACGACAACCTACGACATCGGTATACTCCACCATAACTGGTGGCGATCATGCCTTGTGGTCACTAGTATCCCAAACATTGGACTGAAAGAGTTTAGCAGAATACCTGTGTAAGTTGTGCTATCTATCACCACGATTCAGTTCAACTACATAGTAGAGGTCACTTACATTTCGACATGCCTTCCTTACCTCCTACCTATATCTATTTACTTATGAATATCTGGAGTAATGCTTACCTTAAAAGAGTCGAGGTTAACCTTTAGACGTATATAAATCTATGCGAATACTCCGACTTGGTGTGCGGACTTTTGTTAGCTAGACGAAAACTGTCGTTGTGGTCTCAAGTTGAAATGGCCACTCTGTATTGTTTTCAAGGTGATTCCTCATTGGTCGGGCGATATCTCTAATTGACACCAAAGGGGTGACGGAATTCTTAACACTTAGAATTTTGCAAATATAAAAAGAAGACGTTTCGTTTAAGAAAAAGAAACTTGTACCGCCCACGGAAATACCGACAAAAACGGTGTGGTACAATCAAGCCTTTGAGTTATCCTTGTTAAGTTATCCTTGTTAAGATAATTAAAACCCGTAAATGCTCCCCTACCCCTTTTTCCTGCACAGGTGGCATCATCGGCCGATTGGCATGTTATCTATGTTAGGCACGGCGGGTTGGGCTAGGGTTGGGTAGGGGTTGCTTTCATTTTGATTCAAAGAATAATTTGGATATGACCAATATGACTTAAAAGATGCTATTGTTGAGTTTTAATGTCCGGACAGACAAATTCCTGCAAATAGTAGTAGCTAGTCACTTCAGGTAGGAGTAAACAAATAACGTTGGTGCCCTAACATCGAACACTTTTTCCTGCGTTTTAAGTCATGGCGCTCTATTACTAGTTGTCAGAGAGTGGTCAGGTTTTAATGGATGAATTTTGAAAGCATTTGTGTAGAGAACATACTTAAATAAGAAATGCATTCATACTGTTCGTGAGCCGTTCACCCTCCGCGTTGAAGCAATTGTGCTACTGCTTTGTAAAGTCAGTGGCAACAAACACGGTGTAGTTATGCATAATAAGATCAGTAAAAAACTCCGTTGGAAGTTAGAGCACGTACAAAGTTAAGGCATCCCTTGTTATAAAGTATGAAGAAATAGAATATAAATTTTACACAATTTCGCGATACATCCTAGCATGCATCTCGGTACGTATCGAGAAGTAAGAAAGTCCAACATGATACATGAGGGCCTGCAAGCCCTTTTTCGTAAGGCGTAATCAGGCCGTTTTAGACTTCGTAATTTGTAGGCAGCCTCCGCAAAAATCAACTTAATTCGTAATTGGACATTAGCCGCAAATCGTAAAGTCGTAATCAGCTCTGAGACTTTAACGTAATTCGTAATAGGCGGCGAAAATTTTGCGTAATTCGTAATCACTACCCCCCCTTGCAGGCCCTCATACATGATACACAATGGCGTCCAAGCTCATTCGTTGTAAATTAACCTACACCATGCAAAAGGTCATGTGTACTGGTTGTACCAGGTTTCCCCGTCTCTGCCCTTTAACCCTCTGGCATAATCAAATGATGGTTCTCTCCACATCTTCAACCTTTTTACACCTTTAAATCTAAAACAAACCCCATTCGACTTGTAAATACATCGCCTTGAATTGATTAATGTATGGTCTGGTCATATTTAATTAGCCTTTTGAGTTGCGCTGTGTTGGCGATGTTTTGGCGATAGATGACAAGGTTTAAAAAAGTCCCTGACGTCTTAGAACGCAATCTTCATAGACAAAGTGCACCTGCTACATTTCTTTGATTAGAAGAATTCGTATCTTAAGTTTTAATATATGTTATTTCAAGGTGTGTGTAGGTCATAGCATGTAATGCTACCTACATACCAAAAATCACGACGATCCGTCAACCGATTTTTTTAGTTATCCTCTCTTGAATATTCTTTAAAGAAATCGTCCTGCAGTTCCATAACAAGCTGCTGGGGGCCTTAACTCGCGTGACGTCTTTCAAAGCACAAGAGCTGCTGTGGCCTTACCATCTAAACTGCATGACCATAGCATTTCAAGATCGCGAGGTATCAAGACCAGAATCTCCACTGCAGTATCAAGGGAAGCCAATAGGGGGCCCAAATCTCATTATTTCTATATTTAGTCACACCCTACCAACCCACCAAGTATGAAACCAATCCATCCGTCGTTCTTGAGTTATCTTGTTGACAAAATTTAATCCCCTAGGGAATGCATTCGTGGAATACTTGGATTACGTGGAATACTAATATTTTCAACGCAATCGCAGAACTATACCAACGGCTCCGCCCCTGAGACGTCGCCAAAAAGATGTCTATTGCCATGCGGAACGTGGATGGAAGATAACTATGAAGAGGGGAGACAGGACAAGGCTCTGATTTAATGTTTGTGTTTTACTTTGATGCAGTGATGTATTTCATTCCTTTTATATGTAATGGCGGCTGTGTATATGTGATGTTCCCGCTGAATCAAAACCATTTGTACAATAATTGTACAACTTTTATTTCATTTAGTTGTTTCAGTAAGAAATGAATGTTGTAATAGTTGGCAGTAAAGTTAGCACAATACAGGTATCATGTCTTGTTTAACAAGATTTATGATGTCAAAATTTGAAAATGTAGGAATCTTGTTTTCATGGCCTGCCTTGTTTTTTTTCACCCTATTGCATTAGATTTAGAGTCTCCGGAGGATGTCATCCATAAAGCTAACTTGCTGTGGCCTTACCAATAATAACACAACAACAACACAGTGGCCTTGTTTTCTATTTATGTACTAGTATTCCATCCTAAACATTATGTCAGTTATAGAGTCGCTGTTTGGATGTACAGGCATTTCCTATGTTACAAAACATTTCACAGTCCTTATTACATGAAATCAGAATAATAAAATCAGGCCACACCAATCTAATTTGTTGGTTCTCGGATTCGCCTCTTCGTTTTTTTCTGATTTGCAAAAAAAAAAAAATAAGATTGTATTCTTGGTCCTGAATCAACTGAAAAATAGCTCATGTTTTGCCCCAACCAGCTGAGGAAGTACCTTTTCTTCCTAGTTGTTACAGTTTTCCCATCTATCATTTCAGTGGTTTGATTAAAAGTTCAAAATTCAATGTTTAAATTTTAACCCAGCCTTTTGTGTTGACTTAATGGCTCATTTTGTAGCATTTAAGCCTATAATAGGATGCCTAGACCTGTTTTTATTTTTATTTTTTTTCGCCCTGTCGCTTCATATTTTTTCTGAAAAAATCCGAGAACCAACAAATTAAATTGGTGTGGCCTCAAGACTAAAATGCACATTTTCACCCTTCCTGACAAAAAAGTACAATTTTTTCCAATTTCACACACAATAAAAACAAAACAAACTCATGAACCATGTCCCACATTACAAAAGAAAAAAAATCATTTTAAAGGACACCTCATCAATATGAGTAAGCTACATGTATCAATATCTACAACAAAATGAAGTATGAAGCACAAATGCAGCTTCAATGGTCATAATCTATATTTATGATGTTTTTGCACAAAACCCTAGAAAGTATTACACTTAGAAACCTCAACACCATACACAATACTTTTCAGACCATCTAGTCAAGCACAAGTTACTACAGCAGGGCTGGAAATACCACCTGTATATGCTGGTCAGTGCAGGTAAAGTAGGAGCTGTGAAGGTGCATGTATTTTTTTATCTGTTTACCTTTACTGAGGCCACACCAATTTAATTTGTTGTTTCTCAGCTTCGTCTCTTCGTTTTTTTCTGATTTACAAAAAAAACTCAAAAATGCTCATATTTTGCCCCCAACAGTTGAGGAAAGTCCTTTTCTTCCTACTTGTTACAGTTTTTCCATCTTTTTATGCAGTAGTTTGATTAAAAGTTCAAAATTCATTGTGTTAATTCTAACCCAGCCTTTTGTGTTGACTTCATGGCTCCTATCGAAGCATTTGGGGCTATAATAGGATGCCTAGAGGCCTTCAAAGGCCTTCACACATTACCTACAATGCACCATACTCAATATGCACAACTCAAACCATGAACCAGCCTATTCAAGACCCACTTTCTGACAGGGCTCGAAATACTGGGTGCATGTGCACCTTAGTGCACCCAAATTTGGAGCGGTGCACCCAATTTTTTCCTGGGGGTGCACCAGTGCACTCAAAATTTTTGTAGGTTTATGTATGTCAAGATGTCTAGTTGTATACATGTACATTTAACATCTAAGTGTTAGAAAATAATAAAATCATTCATGATTCTTGTACTACTTTTCTTTAGAAATGAAACATAATTAGTTTTTGTTGACATAATACTTGTTTTTTTTACATGGTGCACCCCAAATTTTTTTGTGCACCCAATTTTTCTAGGTTGGGTGCACCAACTATTCCCAAAAATGAATTTCGAGCCCTGTTCTGTCATTTCTTGAAACTTAGAGCAACATGACAGGCTCGTCTTCTGCAAGACTTAGAACTGTGCTAATGCAAAATCACCCAACTACATTGTAGTACTAATACCTAACTGATAGCAGCATTCGTCTTGTGGATTGTAACTTTCTTCCTAATGCCTAACTCTTTTAACTATATATTTGCACATACACAATTGCAGGTGAAATATAATATTATCCTTTTTGGTCCCCTTCTGTAGAGTTCACATAGGCACAGAGGTGTGTGACAATTGTGAGAAGTAAATTAGACTTTATTACTTACATGTACATCTAACTGTGAAACCTACATGTATGTATCAAGCCAAGAAAGAAAAAAAAAACTGCTTCATCTAAAGTCTGATTCCATAGCTCCACCCAATTCTGTCAAAACGTAGAAATGCAAAGATGCAAATATTTCACGAACACACTCTCTCATTGGTCAAACTGCTAATTGCCATTCTCTCATTGGTTGAGCTTCTAATTATGATGCACAGCAAGGATTAACAGAACATACAGTACTCTGCCGCCTTGCTATGAGTCGTGCTTCCCACAAACCCATTTGAAGATGCAAATATTTCACGAACACACTCTCTCATTGGTCAAACTGCTAATTGCCATTCTCTCATTGGTTGAGCTGCTAATTACATTGTATGATGTACAGCAAGGATCGGTCTATTAACAGAACATACAGTACTCTGCGGCCCTGCTATGAGTCATGCTTCCCACAAACCCATTTGAAGTCTGTTTTCTTCTGAATGTCTACGAGGTCTTGCACTGATGTCCACTTGCACTGGCAAGCATAGGCCCTACTTCCTGTACATTCATGAAAAACATAGGAGAAAATATTGAATTCTCTATTCTTAGCACAATCAAATTCTCTATGCTAAGCACATTGAATTCTCTATGCTAAGCACAAATACATGCTTTATGAAATTCCATATAGAATATGGCAAAATGTAGATATGGAAAATATTTTGGAGGAACGTTCAGTCAATCTTGCATTGTTCAAGTAACTACTGACACAGATGAACTTTCATGATAGTATCTATTCTTGTATGGTATACACAATATAATCATTACAAAAATCTTCCTTGCATATTCCAAACTTATCTTTTATTTTTGTTATGAAGAATTTAATAATTATTTCTTGAAGTATCCACTTTAATATTTACGGATAGTTCATTAACGTTTCTCACCTTTTCTCTTGTTAAGTTTGGCTTTGAGTTTAGCGAAGTCGGGGACGTTGTTTCTGAAGAACAGGTACTCGCATGTGGCGTCCCACTCGTAGTTGTCGTAAAACACGACGCGAAAGTCACAGTCCGTGCAGCGTAACTGGTCACACGATCTAGCGAGACACAAAAACATGCAAACACCTTAGTTTGCCATGAACTAGCAATATAGTTACAAACAAACAAACAAACAAATAGAAAGGTAACATTTGAAAAGCAAATGCATAATGTTTACCTTTGCATATGGTCTGCTCTGTTAATCCTTACTCAAACACACTCATATGTATGGTCAGACAGGAGTCTAAATCCCTCCTGCTATGAAATTGCAACATGATGTAGCCTAACACCTGTTACCATGGTAACAGACGTCTGGTTCATGTCATTGACCAGGTCAGAGGTCAGTGTTTGGAACAGAAGAAGAAACAGAGCGAAAACAATATGTTTTCCTTCGGTAAACATAAATATAATTCATATATCACAACGAATCTAAATACTTCGATTTGAAACAGCTTGAATCTGGAGACACACAAGATTACTAAATTATGAAATGGCTTTCATGAACTTAAGTTTAAATACAAAAGAGAACCACAACCTTCTTTTTGTTGTTCAGTGTTAAGTTTACCTTTGGTTCATACTACTGCCCAGGCCCATGGCATGCTTGCTTCCTCCTAGGTACAACACTGCACACCTGTCGTGGGAAATAACATGTAGCCATTAGATAAGGAATGCATCCCCAGTTATGTTTTCTTACTGTATGTTGACTATACTTCACGATCATGAGTAAAATTACTTATTAGTATATTACTCCCATGCAGATAAACAATTACCAGTGGTAAAGTAAATCTCATTTTTTAATCATTACTGGGGTACTTTTGAGTTGGAAAAATCTGCAAACCTCTAGAACATTAGAAATCATTGTCAAGACAACTAGCCAAGATTTCAAACACGATCCAAAAAGGACCTAGAGTATTTTACTAACAGTCCACAGATAGGAAGTTACCTAGTATTATGTTTGCCAAGCTTAAATGTTATAGTTACTAAATCATTCTGAGTAAAGAGACTCTTTTTTCACAACCAAGACTAGTGTTTTATTTACAGCCGAAGTTTTGGTGACCGTCTGTCACCTTCCTCAGGGAAGTTCTGACTGGTTCACATTGCACTGCAGCACAGGTGTCACTGCTATAGATGCATTTCCAAACGTTCAATATTTACATGTCCACCTGTGCTGCAGTGCAATGTGAACCAGTCTGATAACATAACAGAAATGTTGAAGACAAGACTGACCTTCTTTTCCCCTCCACTCCTCGTGGAGTCCTAGGTGAATTTTGGGCTGGTGCTTTGTCCTGTAGATGAGAGAAAAAAACCCATCAGCACATCTGTAACTACAATGTAATTATATCCAGACAGACCTGAGTGTCTGCGAGTTCAGTTGTATATGGTAGGTAGCAAGAGAGTATATAGGTGTCCTCACCATCAGTGGTTCCAGTGGTTCAGGTGCTTCACAGATGTCATCTATCATAGCGTCCAGGTCAGCATCACCTGTAGACGTCTTCCTACAGGTGAACAGACAAATGTCAAACATTTTACACCATGGTACTAGTAGACATTTCATGAGGGTCTGCATGGGGGGGTCCTGGCAACGGTTAACGGTAAATTCAGCAGGGCCGATAACGCTTAACGGTAAATTCAGAACGGTCGGTAACGCTTAACGGTAAATTGACAAGTTTTTTTCGAGCTGCACTGGATTTGGTATCTCGCTTTGTGAGAAAGGTGATCACTGACAAAATTACGTATACCTTACATGTAATGAAGCATGCATTAAAGGTATGTGTTCCCTGTGTTTCCCACCTGCCCTGGTCCCCGAGTGCGTCCACAAATACCGGGGTGTCCGAGTCGACGTCGGCCAGCTTGCATTTTTTTCAGTCTGCCCAGTTTTACCGATGGATTTTGAGAGGGGATCGCCGAAGGCGCTCGTATTAAATAAATCTAGGAATGCTTCCCCGGGAAATTTAGGATTTTTAAGCCTTCAAAAACCACATTTTGAGAGGCAAATCATGGTGTTGAGAGTGTTTGTCGGTCCTTCTGATGTTTTCATATATTATTCAAGATTTTTGTTAATTTGGCTGTCAAGGTTGACGGATTCGTTAAAAAAATTCTGTAACTCTCCGCAAACCTCCGGAAATTGAAGGGAAAAACTGTTTCTGGTTAGAGCCGAAGGAACCGAGCGCAGAGAAGCGCGAGTCGAGCGCCAAAGCCAAGGCGCGAGCAATGGTAGGGGGTCCGGGGGCATTCTCCCCCGGGAAATTTTGTATTTTTAAACCTTCAATGACGCATTTTCCTGCAGTTTGAAAGGCAAAATTAGGCGTAACGAAGAATTATTCATTAACGCTTAACGCTGATTTTAGGATGACAAATAACGTTTTACGTTGAATTAAAACGACCCATAACGCTTCACGAGGAATATACTGATAACGCTTAACGTTGAATTAGAGCGGGCCGGCAACGATTAACGGTAAATTAGAATAGCCCATAACGGTTAACGAAAAAGGGCATGCAGACCCTCATTTCATGTGTCTGTGTGATGAAGTGCTTGGCTGGGTCAGGTTATTTCATAGTACAAGATGTACAACTGTATGTTCTTTAATGGGGCCCCGCATGCCCTTTTCCGGAGAGTGCAATTGGCTGTTTTAATTCTACGTAGAGCGTAGAGTCAAACTGCTCGTATTTCTTATTCAACGTAGAGCGTAACTGGCCCATTTTGTGTAGAGCGTAATTCGCCATTTTGATTCTACCAAGGACATAATGTCTCTGATTCTACATAATGCGTTATAGCTTCTCCTGGTTTATCGTAAAAATTGTAATGGGGAGGCTTCTTGAATTCAGCGTAGGCTCTCAAAACTTAGCGTACAGTGTTGTGGGGACCCTCCCTCCCCCATGTAGGCCCTCTTTAATAAGCTTAGTAGCCTGGAACCCAGTCTTGTTACAATGTATTGTAGCTACCATTAGTAGCAACCAATTGAAACAGACTAAATCCAACAAGCCTGGATTCCAGACTACATATTATAAGTTTAGATCGACTGAACTAAAAAATTTCCTTTGTGATTCTGGCATCGAGTGACACTTGACTTGCAAGGTTTCTCTCACAACCATTACAAATTTTTCTGCACAATAGCATTCATTAATATCAATAAATCAACTGAATAAATAAATAAATGAACTTTCTAGATGCAGGGCTCGAAATACTGGGTGCATGTGCACCTTAGTGCACCCAAAATTGGAGCTCTGCACCCAATTTTTTTCTGTGGGTGCACCAGTGCACCCAAATATTTCTGTAGGTATTTTTCTACATATCAAATGTATGATAGTGTACAGGATATACTTGCCATCTAACATTCTAAGTGTCAGAAAAACAACAAAATTTTTGTTGTAGTAGTCTTGTTTAAGATATTAAAGTTAGCTCCTGTTTTGTTTTATGTGGTGCACCCAATATTTTTTGTGTGCACCCAATTTTTAGGTTGGGTGCACCTTTTTCCAAAAATGAATTTCAAGCCCTGAGATGGATAAATAACAACCTATACTGGTACATCTGCTTGGAGATTACATGTCATTGACACTGTGTCCAATTACTTTATCTTGTCACTGACAAAACCGTTATGTCTAACTACAGATAAGGGCACCCTCCTGTTAAATCATTCATTACATATTCTGTGGGAATCGGAGACAAGACAGCTGGCCATTCTTCACTTCCAAGGACATGTCAAATATAATTCTACCTCAAGACAATCGGCTTGACTCAAATGTTAGGTCAGGTCATTATTTTTCAGTAAAACATCTTTTATTATGCAGATAAGGCCACACCGACTTAATTGTATGGATGACGTCCGCGTGCGCATTGATTTTCACCTGTTCCCCCCCCAAAAAAAGATTATGTCCTCCAAGGCTCTGGCCTGGCTCTAGGCCTGTTACTCCATGGTAGTTAACGACAATACAGAGCCGGTGGTAACTGTGGAGGATGGCACCCGGGCTACCGAAGCTCCACGACTCTAGCCTGGGTACCAAACCTTAGGTCGGCTTGGCGGTAATTTTTTGTCGCTTATGTACGGCTTGTAGTATGCGTCGCTATGTACTGACGCAAATTCACAACACCAGATTTGTATTCCTGTAGTCTAGTAGCATCTTTATTTTTGGCCGGAATTTTTTTTATTCCCCCGCGTGCACTAGTTTAGGAGTCTTCAGAGGATGTCATCCATAAAATTACTAGTAAGTCGGTGTGGCCTATGCCCTGGAAAAAAAAATGTTGTGTTTCCTGTTTCCCCACCGACCCTAGAAAAAACTGCCGACCCTAGCCTTTTTTTGGTTGACCCCTGCAAGGGATATGAGTGAGTTTTTTTCGAGCTGATCAACCTTTTCTTGCTCCATGATCTGACAGTGGCACCTGAGTGATAAAACATTGTACAATTGGTTTTCTAGCATTGACATTGAAAATATGTTATGTGTGCTCATGCAAGTTTTACTTTGTTAAACTGTATTGTATAAGTTCATATTTTGCCCCAACAGTTCGGGATAGTCCTTTTTAAGTTCAAAATTCATTGTTTATTATTAAATATTAACCCAGAATTTTGTGCTGACTTCATGGCTCTTATTGCAGCATTTGGGGCTATCATAGGACGCCTAGACCTGTTTTTATTTATTTATTTTTCGCCCTGTCGCTTCATATTTTTTATCAAAATTCTGAAAACCAACAAATTAATGTTAAATTGGTGTGGCCTAACGCCCCTAATGTTTTCAGGACTGAAACAGGAAACACAACATTGTTTTCCCCAGGCCTAACACTGATCATTAGGAAAACAGAGTCACAATTCAAATAGACAGAACACCTGGCCGACGCCCCTTTTGCTAGGCAACCCAGGTAATCCAGGTATAAACAGGTGTGTTATAGGTCAAAGTTCATGGCAGGAGACCTACTCCCAGTTTATATAGTAGACTCAAAGTATTTTTGCTTTATGTTTGAAATTACTGGTGAATGATATTTCATATGACCACAGTTTTCATTGAAAAGCTACAGTTGATGAAAGGATCTTATTTTGGGCACGTGGAAAAATCATAAATGACGAAGAGACGTTAAAGTAATTTGATTATTTACCATTAGACTAGCAGTTGTTTAGAATCTGTTTAGAATTGTTATTTTATTCGGAATCCCTAAATAAATGTTACGATACTTCTAGATGCAATTTAAGAATGCTGATATTAGGACAAGCTTCATATATATCATGATAGTGAGACAGTTTGCCGGGTGCCCCCCACCCACCTTGCAAATCCATAAATGATTTAACTTAATTTGTACTAAACAAAATACTAGTAACGGATCTGACGAAAAAAGCTTACTGATTGTTTATCAATACCAGTCGATAATATAATCACAGCAGTATATTTTTGATAAGGAAATGATAATTTGAACTGGCTCCCTGCTCCCCCCTAAATTACCTGGTTGGGACGGTCGTCTTTGTTTTGGACACCGGCGCCTTCGACGTCTTGGAAACACCTCCAGATTTCTCCTTCTTCTCCAGAAACTTCGTCTCCACCTCGTCCAAGAGGTCGTCTATGTCGTCAGCCATGTCAGCGTCTTCGCTTGGCCCTACTTTGACGATATATCAGCTCATTTCTTTGATCAAAATGTTTCTGTCTCTCGCGACCACTTGTAAACTACAGTTGCCAATGTGGCGGTAAAATAGGCACGGCATTCTGCGCCTCAGATTCGCATCACATTTCTTTTTCTAAAATGGCATTTCAACTAAGCATAAACGTCGTTTTCTCCTAAAAGCTAATACATCTTATTTTTGATACCCTCTGTTAAATTTATGATTCAGTGGGGCACAAATATTAGTGGGAAGAATCGGAGATTTAAGTTTTTTTTTTTCAAATTACACTCTAAATTTAGAAGCGCTTTGTAGCATACTCGGTAGTCGGCGCTTGTGCACTGTCCGGTTTATTTCCAGTCGTTCCGTCGGAGGTCAGCATTGCAGCAAGCGTTTTCATATCGATTTTCCTGCTTGCGCCCAATTCAGCGAGTTACAAAACCTAATGCTTGAATGTGTGTCTCGACATTTACTCATATTAATGTCAGGATCAAGTGTATCAAACAAATTCGTAGGGGTGGATTATTATGCATTCTTTTACTTAACACTTTGGACTTACCAGGAAACTAACTGGGTCTAACATACTACGAGGTCATTTCATTGTCCGTTAGGCCATGTTGACTAGATTATATGGATGACATCCTCTGGGAACCTCAAAACTGACGCGAGCGTGCGAATAAAAAAGTTTGTCAAAATATATATATAGTTGCCTTCATTATGAAATCTATGTGGTCATAAAGGTTGAACAAATGACTAAACACGCATATTATAGAATTGCGAATAATAATAATAACTTTTCATTTTCATTTCTTCACATTTTTTTTCTTTTCCTGAATTGATTTCGGCTTTCTATGACATTAGTATCGTTTTCCAGTACTTTTTTTGCAGCAGACGACATATATTCACTCATTTTGTACGATTTACAGTAAAGTCGAAAACGTTTTTTTTGGAAATAGACGAAAATTCTTGCGCACGTGGGTGTCATCCATATAATCAACAAGGCCTTAGTGTAACTTGTTGCTGCTCTTTGTATAGGAAAGGAGAGAAGAAAACTACATCATATAGGAAATGGATAATTAAGTTAAACATAAATGTACAACATAACGGCATAAAGGACAGGACATGCCATTTTATTCGCTGTTTCTTTGTTTGTTTGTTTGTTTGTTAAGTCGATATGATTGTTAAAAGCACATAGCCTTTTCAAAGATTGTGAACTACATGAAAATCATGGCATACATCTTTCTGCAACACACAGTATGATGTATAAATGAAACCATACATAGTATGGATCGGAATTCGTACTAAAACAAACATGCATTACATAGCAATCAATTAACAAACGACATAGCATTTTCATTAACTGATTAGCATATGATAATCACACCCGTCATTTTTGTTAAGATTACAAATTGCGTCAAATCGCGTACCTCATTTAGTACAGCTATTGGCACACAAAACTGACAAAATCACCCACTAAGTAAATGCCAAACTATGGCCAAGAACACAATATAAATCCCTGAAATTATGGCATTTTCAACCTGAGGTAGCTAGCCTTAAAATAAAGACGATGAAACACTTCTAGTTATAACGTCGTGGAACGATTTTGGCGCATTTGGTGTATTCCGGTGTATTCCTGTGTATTTCGGTGTATTCCGGTAAATAGTCAGACCCTTTTGGCGTCACTGAATTTTTAAGCAGGATGTGACAGAACCAGCTACTGACGTCGACAGGATCCAAGACAGCCTTTTCCGTGATAAGATCGCTAAATTTTGCAGGGAAAATGTAGGACTACCCCCAGAAACTCAGTTTGCTATCGTGCGGCGATCGTACGACGCAAGTTGAAGTGGTAAGAGTGTCCTACTACTAGCTGCTTGTTGCACATCCCTAATTTTGCACACACTCTTGGATTTCTGACAGGATTTTCTTGTCGTCTGCCAGCTTGTGGAATTTCTCCAGATCAAACGACCCGTCTTGCCTGGTCAGGCTGCGGCACATCTTGTCGATGGCCGTCGTTGCCATGACCGTCTGGACAAACCCGTCCACCAGTTCATCCAGCCCGAGACCCTGCTTGTCGAAATCTTCCCAGTCCACGGTCAGGAGCTTGTCTACGTCGGACTGCCGGTCTGCGTCGGCTTGCCAGGCGGTCAGGCTGTCGTCTAGAGACAGGTTGGTGCCCAGGTAGCTCCACGACGGTGCGGTGTCGTCCACTTGGTCCGGCAGGGGTCGATCTGCACGCCTGCTGAAGGAGCAAGTCGGCCTGAATCCGCTAGGTGTCGCATGGACCATCAGCCGCACGTCGAAGATGTACCTGTGGCCGTCCTTGTCCGGCACGGTGCCCGCGTGGTGCCACCGCGACGTCGACCAGTTCTCGTGCCCGATGAGGCTCTGGACGACGAACCTCTCGTACCCGAGGTCCTGCGCCATCACGTCGTCCAGTTCCTTCTGTGACGTGACGGTGTAGATGCCGTGTCCGGAGTTACTGAAGGGGTTCTTGATGACCGCCTTCCCGCCAACAGTCTTCACCACCGCCGGGAGCTGCTCCTTGGTGACTCCGATGAACGTGCGAGGCGTCCGGATGCAGAGACCGCTTCTCTCTTGGTGCTTGTTGAACTCCTCGTAGGCCCTGGCCGCCATGAGCTTGTTCCTCGCGCCGGCCAGGCAGCAGGAGATCGGGTTGAGGAGGACAGTCTTGGTGGTGAGCGGGATGCGCGTCCAGGGTTTCTGCGTGACGTAGCGGAATGCCGCCCGGATGGCGTGCCACTGGCCCTCCCCGTCCCTCACCTCCATCACGCCGTCCGTCCAGCGCATGGTCTGCTCCTCCGGCGGCTGGTCGATGCGGCTCTCCACGACGAACACCGGTTCCTGGGTCAGGTCGGCCAGCGCCAGTTTATACCCGCCGTTCTCAAACACGCTGTCGTCGTGCACGAGCGCCAGCGAAGCGTCTCGCAGCGTCTCGTCACACTTGCCGCCGATGACGTCCCGGAAGGTCTCCCCCATGAGCTTGTGGTAGCCGCTGTCCATCCCCGTCCCGTGCGGCATGTACTTCTGCCCGCAGGGACACGAGTTCACCTCCAGGACCACCATCTCTCGCTGCCCTGTGGCGGTGATACACGGGAAGAGGTCCGCCCCGGCCCAGCGGAAGTGCTCGGGTTGGTACGACAGGACCTCCCGCACGGAGTCGGGACTGATGTCCTTGTGCGTGGCGCAGTATCTACAGGAGAAAAAAAAAAACATGGCCGGCAAACGTCAATACTTATCATATATGTTCACACCATGATTACATACATACCAATGGTGACCTACTTGTAATCATACCCTCCGCCCTAAAGCGCCCGACAGGGCGTTGGATTGGAAATGTGACACGTTTAAACCGACGTCGTTCTGACTTCAGAACCAGGGACAGAGGCATAAGGCGGCGTCCGTGTCCAAAAAAAAAGAAATTATAATGACTGCCAATACGATCCAGTTGGACGACTTCGACTGTATCGCGTGTCACAGAAACAACCTACAGGATTTACACTATCGTGTGACGTTTCTCCATATAAATTCTGAAAGGATAGTTTAGATAAATCTACAATGCTTACTTGTTTAGTCATCCATATGACTTGGAGTCGCAAATCGTATCGAGACGATAGTAGTGGTTTGTTAGCCTCCGTAGTAGGCTTATACTATAGAACTGGGGGTTTGGTGGTCTTCGGCTGTTTTCTGATTAGCCCAGTTCTAAAAAAACCGGGGGTAATTCAACCAGGCCGGCCATGTTGTCTGTATGCAATCAGAAAATAGCACATAAAAGCTCCCAAAGACCCTGAAGACCCCCAAACCCCCAGTTTTTGGTATGCCAGGGAGGCTAGTGGTTTGTTGGATTCACGTGAGTTCTTGGCTAAAATTTGCCATGTACTGGTGTATTGTAGGTTATATATACGTTTTTTAAAGCACAAAAGCACCACAGGTGTCCAAGATGGCTTCCTTCTATGGCAATCACTCGTGATCTTTATTTGCAACTGGATACAGATTCATGTACTGATACATAGTCATGCACAGATACAGATTCATGTACAGATAGAAACTTCAGTCCCTACACCTGACTGAGGGTTATAGTTGACACGGTGGCCTTTGCGTGGATTTATATAAGGTGGAGAACAGGTTGCGAATCTGACACCCTTACCTGGAGACGACTTGCTCCTTGTCTAGTTGTAGGAACTCCGCTACTGTCGTATGAAGGCGGGAGCCCTGTAACACCGGGTGGAGGAAACTGAAAGGCCGGGCCTGGCTGGGATAAACCACGTAAGCCATGACTGTGAGCGAACGATCGAGGAGTTCTGACCAGAAGAAACGAGAACAGACGACAGTGTGACACGCCGGCCCTCTCAGCATCAGGTGAAAAATGGCGGGAAAATCCCTTTGAGACGGTATCCAGGGAGTGGCTACAGTGTCAGTATCCCTTACACGCCCCGTATTGTGAACACCTGTGGTGTGATGACCGATTCTTAAGAAAAGCTGTCTGGACAGTAACAGTACACCTTGCCTGGTGAAGAAAAGAGATGAAGGACATTGCAACACGATACTTCTGGTCAGACGGATCATAAGTAGCCCTTATGTAGGACACTATACCCACCATAGGGCTGTGTACATATTGCATTTTGTCAGAGAATTTAGAAATACCAACGTACTTCACAGTGACCAACCGCGGTCATTGCATAGTTCATAGACAAATCTGAACTTTTGAAGAACAGGACAGGAATACTCCCCTTATTTGACTCAGTCAACAAAAATGACACCAATACACGTTATGCCCTTTCTCCTTAGGCCACACCAAGTAAATTTTATGGATGACGTCCTTTGGAGACCCTAAATCTAATGCGAGAGGGCGAAAAAAAAACAAGAAGGGCCCTAAAAAACAAGATGCCTAGATAAGAAATATACTAAGAGACGACAAATGTTAGGGCACAATTTGAATGAGGTGACACAGTGTAACAAGCAAGAAGTCTTTTATTCGTAATCAAAACAGCAATAAATCAGGTGGAACAGCAGTTGTCGTCCTGCCCTGTTCTCGCGTTACGGGTTACACGTCAATCTGACGATTTGTGGCACTGTCGTGACTCTTTGGTCATAGTTACAGGAAGTGGAATTTCTTGTTTTTTTTCTAGGAACAGGCCGAAATCAATGCGGGCGTGGACGTCATCCATAAAATTTACTTGGTGTGGCCTTACCGGTAGCCCCTCCCTCCCATACGCTACTAATTGCTGTATTTTCGACACTGTTTTCAATTTCATCGTGTGGGTTCGTGTGGCGTAGCGGCAGAGTGCTCGACCCGGAACCAAGAGGTCCCGGGTTCGAGTCCTGACATGCCACCGATCTTGTGCCCTTGGGAAAGGCACTTTACACGACTTTCCTCACTTAAGTGGAAATGAGAATTGTCCTGTGCTGTATTTGTACTATGTGTTGGTGGCGGCATAAAATAAGTTGATATAACTTGAGTGTGCCGTCGCCATGTTTGGTCATGAAATGTTGAAATAAAAAAAAATCATCTCTCAGTCTGTAAGATTTAATTTATTATATTAATTAATTAGGGTTTTCTCACTGTTGTCAGCTGTTGTAAGAGTTTGAGCTTGTCAATCCCCTGGTTTTCTTTCTATATTTGTGAAGCAGACCCTTGTGGCTCTCTGGTGAAGAAGAATTGTTGAGATTGAAATGTGAGAAAGTACTTTCATTTGTGACTTGTTTTCGTGTATTTTACCATAGGCTTCTATGGGCAAAGGTAATTGTACTGTCTGCCCTACACCCACTCACACGCCAACAGAGACATCCATTTCCAAACCTCACAAACACAGCTACCAACACGTCCACAAACTGCACCGAAACCATAAACTTCTTGTCGAATGCAATTTAGTTTATTGCAAATTCTTGCCCGGTACCAAAGGCAACATGAAAAAAGATGGACAAACAATGAGGAACAATATAAAAAGTGACTACTCTTGTCTAAAGGCTGAAATGACATTTTGAAATAAAGTTTATTTCGTCTCCCACGCACCGAATTTTACGTGCAGTATTTCAAAGTCTTGTATATATACACCGCCTTTTGTCTATTTCAAGGGAACGAACACCAATTTTGCTAATTGCACAGCGCAAATCAAAATCAACTAAGTTTTAAATATCGTTCCAGCTTATATTATATGCTGTTTTACATGTCGTAGAAAAAACTTGCAACATTTGGTGAAAAATCTAAGTCATCATCAAATTTATAATTACACCTCTTGTGCTACAACAACAAAATAACAACAGCAGTTTCTGTCGTTCCCTGTACGGATAGGAATGTCTTGCAATGATAGTGACTGTTTTTTTTATCATTAATATTGATATGCATTTGTCAATATATTAACATCATTTCTCATATTTGTTCCCTTTGTTTTCTGTACCTTGTGGTATTACTTAGTTGCACTTGTTTCATTTACTCTGCACCTGTCTCATACCGTGTTATATTGTCATACTATGTTTTATCTAACTATATACAAGGCCCTATAACAACAAAATAATTTAAAATAACTTGAATGGAATGAAATGAAAGTGTTTCACCCTAACCCTAACCCTAACCCTAACCAGCAAGGCCCTATAACGGCAAAATAAATTAAAATAACTTGAATGGAATGAAATGAAAGTGTTTCACCCTAACCCTAACCCTAACTCTAACCAGCAAGGCCCTATAACAGCAAAATAATTTAAAATAACTTGAATGGAATGAAATGAAAGTGTTTCACCCTAACCCTAACTCTAACTCTAACCAGCAAGGTCCTATAACAACAAAATAAATTAAAATAACTTGAATGGAATGAAAATGTTTCACCCTAACCCTAACCCTAACCCTAACCAGCAAGGCCCTCTAACGGCAAAATAAATTAAAATAACTTGAATGGAATGGAATGAAATGAAAGTGTTTCACCCTAACCCTAAGCCTAACCCTAGCCCTAACCCTAACCAGCAAGGCCCTCTAACGGCAAAATAAATTAAAATAACTTGAATGGAATGAAATGAAAGTGTTTCACCCTAGCCCAAACCCTAGCCCTAATCCTAACCCTAACCAGCAAGGCCCTCTAACGGCAAAATAAATTAAAATAACTTGAATGGAATGAAAATGTTTCACCTTAACCCAAACCCTACCCCTAACCCTAACTTCACAGTCTGTTCCCAGTTTTGAACCATTTTGTAGAGGCTCCTTACACCACGCCGACTTAATTTTAAAGATGACATCCGCGAGCATTGATTTTCGCCTGTTCTAATAAAAAACCACCTCCTTCGAGGCTCTAGTCTAGGTGCCATCCGTAGTCCATGGTAGCTAGCGACAACAGGGTGCCAGTGGTAACTACGCAGGACAGCACCCAGGCTGCCGACGCTCCACGGAACTCAATCAAGAACCCAGTGCGAACTTAAAAATTATGCAAAAGGACAGCCTGTGCTGGCTTGTCGTAAAAGTCGCTATCACGGTACTACTGCAATTCACAATTCCATGCTTTGTATTCCTGTGGTTTAGCTGCATTTTTTTTGGCTGGACGGGCTTTTTTATTCGCACTAGTTTTTTTGTGTCTTCAGAGGATGGCATCCATAAAATTAAGTCAGTGTGGCCTTACTATAGATTAAATGTGCTCTTGGGGTCGTTCCGGTGCTTCTGACTGACTAGCTGACTGGCTACTGATCATCTGACGTGTCCGACAGATCGTAGATCTCTTCCAGGATTGTCCTGTCGTCAGCCAGAACCGCGAATTCTTCGAAGTCGAAGGAGCCGTCCGGCCGCACCAGGCGGCAGCACATTCTGTCGATGGCGGTGGCCGCCATGACAGTCTGCACGAAGCCGTCCACCAGGTCATCCACGCTGAGACCCAGCGTCTCGAAGGGCTCGGAGTCCACGGACAGAAGCCTGTCTGTGTCCGACTGCCAGGCGCCGATGGTGTCCTTGATAGACAAGTTCGTGCCGAGGTGCTCCCAGGTATCCTGGATCCCGTCCAGGGTGTCCGGCAGCGGTAGGTACGCGCGCCTGTTGAAGATGCAGAGCGGCCTGTAACCGTCAGGGGTCGCATGTACCATCAAGCGCGTGTCGAAGACGTACTTGTTGCCGTCCTCGTCGGGTAGGGTACCCGCGTGGTACCACTGGGAGCTGGACCAGTTCTCGTGCCCGATCAGGGCCTGGACGATGAACTTCTCGTACCCAAGGTCCAGCGCCATCAGTTTGTCCAGTTCCTTCTGTGACGTCACGGTGTAGACGCCCTGGCCGCAGTTGCTGTAGGGGACCTTGATGACGGCCTTGCCGTGTAGAGCCTGGACGACAGTCGGGATCTGGGCCTTGGTCACCCGCATGAACGTACGCGGGATCCTGATGCGAAGCCCCGTTCCTCCCTGCTGCTGGTTGAAGTCTTCGTACGCCATGGCGGCCAGAAGCTTGTTCCTCCCGCCGGAGAGACAGCAGGCGATCGGGTTGAAGACCACGGTCTTGGTGGCTCCGACGGGGATGCGCGTCCAGGGTTTCTGCGTGACGTAGCGGAACGCGGCTCGGACGGTGTGCCACTGGTCCTCCACGTCCCGCACCTCCATGACGCCGTCCGTCCAGCGGATGTTCTGTTCTCTGGGCTGGGAGAGGTAACTCTCCACCACGTACACGGGCTCCTTCGTGATGTCTGCCAAGGCCGCTGCGTAGCCGCTGTTCTCCAGGTTGTTCTTGTCCAGCACGACCGCCAGGGGCCTGTTGCGGAGAGAAGGGTCGCACCTGCTGGACACCGTGTCGCGAAACGTCTCGCCCATGAGCTTGTGGTAGCCGCTGTCCATCCCCGTGCCGTGCGGCATGTACTTCTGCCCGCTAGGGCACGAGTTGACCTCCAGGACCACCATCTCGCGCCGCCCGGCCGCGGTCACGCCCGGGAACAGATCCGCCCCGGCCCAGCGGAAGTGTTTAGGCTGGTACGTCAGGAGTTTCCACAGAGCTTCCGGCTGGACCTCCTTGTGTTCCTTGCAGTATCTGGAACAACAAGAGAATGAATGAATGAATGAACTGTATTGCTCGACAGTTGTACAATGTATGGCAACAATGACAATGTGAACAATGCAATCAAGTCTATTCTAAGAGGCCACTAGTATTACTACAGGAAAAAGAGACTACTAGTATTATACTACAGGAATGTGTACTAAATGGCGTATAACATGAAGGGTATTAGGCGTTGCTATCTGTTACAATACTTTCTCTTTTTTGTAATGCACTACATATATATTGGCCTAACCTATGATGTCTTACCCATGATGCACTGAGAACTGTCATGGCGCCATGACCTGCGCTAGGCATTATGGGAATTGTGAAAATCATGAATACATACCTGATGATTATCTGTTCGGTGTCGAGTTGCAGGAAGGCGGTGACTGTGGGGTGTGTCTGGGCCCCGCCCATGGCAGGGTGCAGGAAGCTGAAGGGGCGTGACTCCCTGGGGTTGACGACGTAGGCCATGACGTCACGGTGATTGACAGGCAGCAGCGGACAGAGAAGATGTCGTCAGGGGCGGTGTGATGACCTTTGTCGCGACTTTTCCCTTCCTGGAGACAAGAGAAATACATGACTGTCAACTACGTATATCATGAACATTGGAAAAGAAAACAAACGTAGAAAACTAGAAAGTTAACATTTGCAAAGCAAATGCATAATGTTTGCCTTCGCATATGGTCTGCTCTGTTATTAGTAATTCTTACTCAAACACATTCTCATATATAGTGACAGGAGTCTAAATCCCTCCTACTCTAAAATTGCAACATTATGTAACCCAACACCAGCTACCATAGTGACAGACGGTCTGGTTCAGATCATTGACCTGACATTGTGGAAACTGAGCAAAAAGAAAAAAAATAACACTGTACGAAAAGTCACAATGGATATCGGACTTTGGTATGGCCACACCGACTTAATTTTATGGATGACATCCGCGCGCGCATTGATTTTCGCCTGATCTCCAAAAAAAAAAAAAAAAAAAAAAGATAACGTCCTCCGAGGCTCTGACCAGTGCCGACTCATAAATTCCACAAAAGGCCAGCATGTGCCGGCTTGTCCTATACGTCGCTATCTACTGCCGCAAATTCACAATACCAGCTTTGTATTTCTGTGGTTTAGTAGCATTTTTTTCGCCGGAATTTCTTTTTTATTCGCCCGCGCGCACTAGTTTCGGGGTCTTCAGAGGATGTCATCCATAAAATTAAGTCGGTGTGGCCTACATCCCACTTCATCAAGTATAGGGACTGAACCGTAATGAGACCATGCTTGGGGACAAAAGAATAAATGACGCGTGAACGTCCAACAGTTGTCAATGCTAAAATTGTGCAGCTATCCATGCAAATTTGTATTGGGTGCGATCTCCCAGTGTATATTATATACACACCTCACCTCTCAACGTAACCCCACATCTTATGTGTGTGGGGGGGGGTCGTTTCTCGAAAAACGAAAAAAAATCGTACAATGTCGTGAGAGGGCAACAGAGTTTGCTGAATCATGGATACGACTTACATGGATTTTGTTCTGTTCATTTCCCAATAGCAACGTACACCCTCTTAAAACGCCATCGGTAGGAGGGACGGCAGGGGAATAATAAACCGATCCGGGCTGTCAATCAAAATAAGCAGAGTACTGTGATTGGTCTAATGTAATGACGTTTACGCATGTAACTACTAGGTCTAGACCGGGTATCTGGGCGTGGAATGTCTTGAGGGTAACAAGTGGTGAAACGTGACCGAAATGCAAAACATGCTTTGAAAGCCCGAAGAAGCTCTACATGGGGGATTTGATAATGCTCATCTGTAAATCTAGGAATACGGCAACATTTAGACGCACATTCCTATACGCAATGAGCTAGATATAGATTTTGGTACCTGTATGTTAATTGGTAAAAATAGGCATCAGGCAGGGACACAACTCAACGTTCTGTGGTAATGTAAGGATCCAATATTCTGATCCATGTAGTCCCCCCTATGGAAATGGTATAACCCGCAACAGTAGGCTCTAGTCCAGACTGGTTAGATCCAGTTCAGCCTTGCACATGCCTTCACCAGAAATTCAGAATATACACTACAGTCTCAGAGAACCTCTCGTCTCCGACAAGACAGGGCAAGGAATGGAAAATTACAGTAACGTTTGGACAATCTGGCGTTGGACAATGCGATAGTCATCATACGGAAAATTTGAATAATTAGAGCGGACCGGCTATGGCTGGCGATGAATAAAATAGCACGCTAGGCCGCATACAGACCCTCCTGTAAAAGCATGTTACATCAATTCAGCACCAAATTCTTCTAGTTAAAGCAAACAGACAGCGAGCTAGCGCGGAAATGAAGGCCGTGCAATATATCCTTCGGACAAAAAGAGGACCTTTGCAAGAAATATAACGTGTTAAAAGAAAAACAGACCATCTATACCGCAGACGAAAACATTTGTGATAACAGGCGCTGTGTCTGCATATTGATAGTGTTTGCCTAGCACATAGTGAATTCGAAATTAAATATACATTCTGCCTTCATAACGCATTGCAATGGATTAAAAAAAAAAGAAACAATGAATTACAAAATGTCCCAAGCGCATTGCATTAGTGCATATTCAACCACTATTAAACCAAAGGTTTTTTACGTTGAGTTGAGCGGAATGGAAACGCTTGATTACGCCTTGCGAAAAAAAGAATGGCATGCCGGTGCATTATGCACTGTACTTTTACCGAAGCCTTGGCGAAGAAAACAGACCGAGCGTCAATGGCGGCTGGGCAGAGATGTGCGCTAAGGCTAGCCTCCACCAGGCCTTTCTACGGGAATACGGATCGTAGGATTCGGCGAAAAAGAGAGTAAAATTGGCCAAGGCAAGGGAGTCCGGCTGCGGGGAGGTAGTTTCTTTCCCTGCGCGGCCAGTCAAACCTACAAGGCGGCCAAACTCCCCTGGCAAATATTCTCATATACATTACGCCAGCGTAGTTACTCTATGCTAAGGCGACGGAGAACTGATATTTAATCTCCAAGCAGATGTGAAGAAGCCGGCTCAGTGTTTAACGCCAATGTCTCGAGGGCTTCTTAATATATGCGCCTCTCTAGTGGTCCGCAGCGAAGGAAGCAAACATGCGGAACACTAGAAAGGCGAATAAAAAAGCTTACAAAACACGCGTAAAAAACACTACTGAGCCGGTCCCACCATCTGCTTGTTGAATAATGAAAAATACAGGCTCTGGAAATATACCGACCTTGAATGAATGGGCGAAAGGCAGGCAAAACCGTCGCAGAGCGGGGAAGATTGTCCTATGGCCGTTCGCCCACTAGTGCTCGTCACAAGGCCGCAGAGCCAGCACCCCGGCTTTTAAGGAGGACCGTCAAAGGCGGATGAGTGAGCGGGTGAATACACGTTGTCACACGCGCTCAGCTAGCCTCTGTTCACGTGCTGAGCCAAAACGGAGTCAGCGGTACAGGCACACGTCCGGCAACTGGACACCAGCGCCACGAAACACAGCCCTCTCGCCTTTTGATTGTCGTTCGTTATTCTCCTACAGGCACCCCACGTTATATACCCTACCTACAGAGCCGGTTGAATCCGGTTGGATACTACGCGCTGTACCTTACCTCACCTACTACTACGCCGGTTGGAGCCGGTTTTTTGATACTACGCGCGCAGTCTAGGAACCACACCTACGTCATTATAATGTTTTCGTACATCGCGCCACGGTAATTTGCATAATGGATCTGCGGCTTTCCCCGCCGGTTCGAACCAGCTTGTGCAGATAGCCTCCGTACTACAGGCATTCAGCCAGCGTTATTTCTATGGCTTGGCATGTGCTGCTTCCTGATTGTATGTCAGTATTATTATTACTACCCGATTTTTGGCATTCGTCCAGCACGGTAGCGATTCAGTGAACTCAAATACACTATCAGATTTTACTCAGACACGCCAGAAAAATAGCTGAAATTAAGCTGAAAAAAAGACCCGCGCCGAAGCCTGTTGGGGAGGCTATCGTGCAGGGCGGTTTGGTCCGGTCCTGACATCACGTGCACGCCAGGTTGGGTGACATCATCATGATCATTTATTGGCCGATCATCCGAACAAAAGAAAACAGCAAAAGCCCCATACAGTATAATATCGGAATGCAGAGCCTGCTATGGAAACACTGATCATGTAATTGTGAAGCTGACCCAGGTTTCACAGTCTAATCTAAAGCTTAGCGATGTTACTAGTGCTAGCTAGACGTTTCCGCATATGATATTTCATTGCAAATTTTGCTACGCATAAACGAATTTGATGGTTCTGTGGAAAAAAAAATCGAGATTCGCCCCGTTTCAGTGAGTACTATCGCTATTTTAATAGCGACAGTATACCGTTATACTGTATTCCGTAGCGTTTCTCTTGTACAGGCCAGCTACAGTCCATGGCCAGGTCCCGTGAATATGGCTCACAAAATTATACCACATTTCCCCTGAGCTATATAGACCATTTGCAACATGAAATACGATAAATGTACGGCACAGAATTCTATTGAATGTTAGTCACCATTATATTTCTTGGAACTGGCCTTTGTTTGCAAACGGTCATGCAGCATGGCGCTAAATACATGATGGAATGTTTGGAGGTACATGTAAACAAACCCAGGCGAAACTGAGAAAGTACAGGACTCGCTGAGCGCACGCTTCAAAATCGATAAATGGTTGAAATGGTTTCTCTAGTCTCGTATACTTAGTACTATATTGTATAGTATATAATCAAAAAAAGGTCCAAACCTGCGGTCGCCAGCCAGCGTTGAATTAGAATTAGTTACTGACCTAGATCTGTAAGAAAGCTGAATTTGAAATCCGCTGAAGCAATTTGCAAGGACATTACATACTATTAGATAGTCCCTTATGATATAATGTCCTTGGCTAAGGAAAGGTACAATGTGTTTGAAATCCACAGCTATATATAAGGGAAATCCAGTACAGGAATTTCAAATTAAACCATGCCAAATGTCAATGGACAAACCCTCTAACCTGTAAGTATATATGCTATGTTTATGTATATTGTAAGGAGAGCAAATATATTATTAGGCCATCGCAAGTAAATTTTGTGGATGACATCCTACGCAGACTCCAAATCTAATTCGATAGGACGGAAACAAAACAAGGTGGACAAAAAAAACAAGATTCCTACATTTTCAAATTTTGACATCATAAACCTTGTTCAACAAGAAATGATACCCATATTGTGCTAGGTTTACTGCCAATTTATAATACATGTATTACAACAATACGTGACATCCATTGTAACTGAAAGATAAAAGCTTTCAATCAGGCGAAAATCAATGCGTGTGCTGATGTCATCCATAAATATTACGTGCTGTGGCCTTAGTCGAAGCCACGAACCGTGATCATTTAATGGCATCACGTGACAAGTGCGTGGCATGCCATGGCTGGAGCATGCACGCGTCACGTGATAGTTATCAATACTACTCATGCCTCTCAAAAAAACTACGTACTGCCTTCATTACTATAACGGCAATTCTAATGAGGGGGCGTGAGGGGAGGGGGGTAAAGTTGTTAAAATTCGGATTATATACGCCATGTTTTCGATGTAGGTCCTAACTTCATTTACTGTACTGGTAGATTCTCGTAAATTTTGATAGATCACCAACTTGTCTTGTTTGTATCTATATCGGTTTTACCCACCTTGTAATTATGCATGTATCTTGTCAATGTGTTTTACACTCATTGTATATTTTTGAGTAGAAGGTGGTATGTAAGCAACTTGTGCTTTTTGCCCAGTACTCAATAAATATATGTGAATAAAATAAGATAAAAATACGCCAAGAAGGTTCTGACTTCTTGAATATATATATATGGATAATAGACATAGCCTGGATACCACACTACTCCCAGGGCATACACAGGATAATTCCTTGGCTTCAGAACCAACATGTCCCCAGGGAAAATGTGTGTGTTGTATACACTGACAACACACAAAATGTACCGTCCCTGTTTTGAAAGATGCATGCACACCCTGACAGCACGTATTTATGAGCCGTCCCTGCCTGCCGTATCTCCGGTTCTCAGGTGCGGCTAATAAGTCATCCTCTTCCCGACAGGGCCTGTCCGTTTTATTACCTTCGTCAGAAGGCTATGTTGTCGTACTCTCCAAGCAGAGGTTGTGGGGGAATGATCGTTAGCCTTTTATATATCATGATATGGCCCGTTTTTTGTGTGTGTGTGGCCAATTGGATACTGCCTGACCAATTTGATACTCTATTTTTGCCGACCCTAGGATCTGCTTGGAGATTAATATTTTCGGTTTGGCTATGGTGGAGTCAGGGAGTGATACCCTGGAAGCCAGAGTACAGCGGGTCGCCGCCGGTTTCTTCTCGGCCCTCCAAGCAACTTTACCCGCAAAACACGATCCAGCCGGCCAGGGTGGTTTAGCGAGCGGGCGAAAAAAAAAGACGGGCCGAAAAAACAAGGTTCCTACATTTTAAAATTTTGACTCAATCATTGTACAAATGGTTTTATTCAGTGGGAACATCACATATACACAGCTAGCATCACATATCACTGCATCGGAGTAAGAAACAAAACATTAAATCAGAGCCTTTTCTTGTATCCTCTCTTCATAGTTATCTGCCATCCACCTTTCGGCATGGCAACACATCTTTGCCCATTTTCGGCATGTTGACCACTGTCAGAAGGCAACAAAATTTGTTTCATAGTTTTTTTTTCCAAAATCAGGCGAAAATTAATGCGCGCGTTGAAGTCATCCATAAAAATTACTTGCTGTGGCCTAACCTCGGTTTTCACATTATCGCAAATGTCTGTATGCCCAAGCGGATACCTCAGTGGGAATGCTACCTCTACGTAGCATACAAATGAGCTATGATATTCATAGCGGCCATGGATGGCAATAATAACATAGACAGGCTGACGTGTGTGGGCAAATCAAGTTCCCAATCATGGGATTTGCAGAGGGAAAGGCTACAACTGGAGACAAGCAGTCGCAGTGAGTTTTTGGCATGTGTTGGATGTTTCATTAAAAGCAGGACACGTTTAAACACTTGATGTCATGCAAGAACGAATGTATAGTAGACAAACTATGTAATTATGTTTCCAGATGTTTCAAAAAGAGAGAAGAAAGGACAACTAACAGTAGATGATAGGTAGTATATTGTATTGTTGTAATATATAGACTCCTAGCATTTAGCATTAGAATATAGCGTTCCAGTATGAAATAATATGTTTTTTATCCTCTCGACCACATTTGGTCACATTTGTGCATTTAGCCCATCTGGGCAAGAACATGCAATAAAGATTCATATCAATATCATATCAATTAAAGGCATCCAATGCAACGTACTTTGTTTTAATTTTGTTTGTTTATTTATTTATCTAACCAGGGAACATATGGCCCTGAAGGTTGCTTTTCAATGTACCCTGGGGGGGGGGGGGGCAAGTTCCAAACACAATGAAAATAATAACAATATAACATACAGTAATCGCTTAACAAAGTTATGTACAATCAAATTAAGATAAGTTAACTTAATGGTAAGCACGAACTTTAGTAACTGAAGAATAAGTGGTCCAAAATAGACATACATCAAATAATATCAAATCAGATGACATTTCAAATATAATAAGATAGTTTAGTTTTGTATTATTTTTTTACTGCCACACATTGTACGATTGTACGATTGTCGAGCAATAAAGTTCATTCATTCATTCATTCATTCATTCATTCATTCATTCATTCATTCATTCATTCATTCATTCATTCATTCATTCATTCATTCATTCATTCATTCATTCATTCATTCATTCATTTATGTGATTAGGTTTTGACCTATTGGAGAAATGATAAAAAGTAGTATTGGAGAAATGATTACAAGTAGATTTTAGGTTCCCTGGCGGCTTTCCTTGATACTGCAGCAGAGCTTCCGGTTTTTTTATCTCGTGCTCGGGACATGTTTTTCTACGGTGTTTTGGTGGTAAATAGACCTTATTTTTTTAATATAAAGCGATGGGTACACTCAGTTTAAAGGCATCCAATGCGATTTCAGGGCAGCAAAACTGGAAATTTTCTGAATAAAGAAATCTTTATGATATTGACACATACTGCTTCACATTAGCACATTTTAATCAGTATTTCATACTTTGAACAAACAAGCCCCATGCTGAGTCCTTTATTTTATGTGTATTACCCTAAAAATCAACCCAGGGTCCTTCCAGTAACCATTTTTCGTAAGAATTTTGGGTATTTTTGCTCCAAGAGGGTACTTTGGGATAGTGTGGTTTTAACTCTGTATGTAGATAAATGACTACAATATTGACTTTGAAAAATATGGTTTCCAAGCCCTAAAAACTGCACTGGATGCCTTTGATATAAAGCGATGAGTACACTCAGTTTAACTACATGTATGTATGCAATGAAACAACTTCCAAATGTGCAGGTAATGTACATTCCCGCCCGAGGGCAGACAGTGACTAGCGTTAGATCCATCATTCAGACCGCCTGCTGAGGGAAAGTACTTTGTTGGTTTGGGGGGAGTCGGCAAGATCGAGAGAAAAAAAAATAGCTTCATTTGAGTTGAAGTTGACTCTCATAATTTCGCCAGGGTCCAAACTTTCGGACCACCGCATTGAATTGAAAGAGATATGCTAATCAAAAAGACTACCGCATTGAATTGAAGGCCACACTGACTAAATTTTATGGATGACATCCTCTGAAGACACTCAAACTAGTGAGCGTGGGCGAATAAAAAAAAAGTCCAGCAAAAAAATGCAGCTAAACCAGCTCTGCAGCTAATAAACCACAGGAATACAAAGCTGGTGTTGTGAATTGCAATATATAGTACATATCAACTTTTACGACAAGCCGGTGTGACGGAGATCTCGCACCCCCTGATTTTGCACCCCCCCCGGGGCGAGATCACTAGCGATCTCGAACCCCCCGGGGCGAAATCGCTAGCGATCTCGCACCCCCCAAGCTAGTGTTTTCGCACCCCCCAAACTAGTGTTTTCGCACCCCCCGGTGATCTCGCACCCCCCCGCCAAACATTTTGAAAATTGTTCTGTCTGCCCGGTATATAGTTGTTTTGTTGTTATTGTTGTTAAACTTTATTATAGAAATTTAACTGTTGTCCTGCCTGGAAGCAGAGAACCTGACAGCCTTTCCAAAGTTCCTGAAAAGGAAGACAGAACGGAGAATCACTGTAGAGACAGTTACTGTGACTGCAGACGGCCACAGAGCATCGGAAAGTTTAACCTGTGCTCCGAATGGTTTCACTACAGATGTACTAGCATTGGACTCTCGGCCAAATAAGCAAGGAGCATGCCATTGGAAGACTGAGAGTGTCCAAAATGTAGGCCCCCATCGTCAAAACGGCCGAGACTGTACAGCACACTAGTACTGTGCACGTGAATGCTATTCATATACGCGATTAAATTAGATCGCTCTTCTGTTACTTTTCCTGTTACTGTTGAGAAGACTCTATGGAAATAAAATTTGAATACATGTAATTCAATTTGGTGTGTTGTATTGCCTCAATAACCTAAGGAACGTACCCTTGCAGTCAAAAGAACATGAAAGGTAAACAAAAATGGATTTGTGCATTATATACAACTAGAGTTCCACGACCTCATACCTTCGCCAACTGATGTTCACATTAATTTATATTAGATTATGCATATGAGGTCTTAATTTGAATAAATTATTTTTAATGATATTCAGCTTTGCTCACCCTCCAAACGCCACAAACATCAAATTCCTGGCAGTTAAAAACAATGAAATTATAGCTTTTTCTTATGACTTATGCAAATTAGCCCCCAATTTACATAATATTATATGGCCATGTTCCTCTCCTGTCCAATTACACATGTCACAAGTCTGAATAGTCCTATCATGGCATGCAACAGATTTATAGAATATCCTCATTAACAATGCAAATTATATCCTTATTTGCATAATTGTCATCTCATTATGTCAAGCATCATCTAGGCTGCCTACATACCAAAAATCACAATGATTCCTCAACTGGTTCTTGAGTTATCCTCCTTTAAACATTTGAACTTAAAGTCCCCTGCAGTTCCCAAACAAGCTGCTAGGGGGTCTTAACTTACGTCAGTTATTCCCCAGGGCAAGAGCTATCTATCATGCAAAATTCATGACCCTAGCATGTTCAGATCACGAGATATCAAAACCGGAAGTTCTGCTGCAGTACCATAACAAGCCGCTAAGGGGCCCAAAATCTAATCATTTCGAGGTCTCATCAAGACCAACCCACCTACCAAGTATCAAGACAATATATTCAAGCGTTCTTGAGTTATGGTGGTAACAGGCAGACAAACAGACAGACAGACAAACAGACACACCGCCACGAAAACATAACCTTCTTGGCGAAGGTAATTACTGAATATTGGTATTGTCATACTAGAGGATAATGTTTGTTAATAGGTAGCATCTGATATAGTAACCACTGTGAATTACGAAGGCCGTAACAGAACACATACGGGATGAACAAATCGATTGAGGGGTGTAAGATCACCAAAGGGGTGCGAGATCACTAGTGATATCGTTCCGGGGGGTGCAAGATCGCTAGTGATTTCGCTCCGGGGGGTGCGAAATCACTGGGGTGCGAGATCTCTGTCACACCGGCTCAGGTTGGCATTTTGCGGAATTTGTGAATCGTTACTGTACTGAGTTCTGGAGCTTCGGCAGCCTGGCATGGGTGCCGTCCTCCGTAGAACTTTACCATCGGCTCCCTGTAAACTGTATTGTCGCTAGCTACCATGGACTACGGAGGATGGAACCCAGGCCAGAGCCTCGGAGGAGGTGATTTTTTTTAGAACAGGCGAAAATCAATGCGCGCGGATGTCATCCATAAAATTAAGGCGGTGTGGCCTAACTAATCCCTGATGCACAGTGCAGGTGTTCACGACATTCGCTAAAAGGACTAAAGCTAACAAGGCTGGATACCAGGCTACAGTCTCATAACCACATATTCCAACATGTATGAAGTGGTGACCGCCACCAACACAGGGGACAATACAATACTCATTTTCACCTGAGCGAAGTGAGGAAAGTCGTGTTAAGTGCCTTTCCCAAGGGCACAAGATCGGTGGCATGTCAGGACTCGAACCCGGGACCTCTTGGTTCCGAGTCGAGCACTCTGCCGCTACGCCACACAACCCCACATTGTGTTTGAGCTGAGTTACTAGTATGTAAACTGACCTCTGACACTAACCTCTCCCCCTAAGGCTAGAAGTGTTTCAAGGCACAAACAAACACGTACAAAATGTACCTGATAGCTGAGATACATGTACAGGCCTAGCCTGCATGGTATCCAGTCTGATCGTGGTCGGGGCCGTAAGAGCTCGGGGCCGTAAGAGCTCTAGCCCGCCCGCCTCACATAGGTTTCCCGGTGTGTATTTCACGAGAGATTAATTAGCCCTCCACGAACATCGTGTTGGGGGGAAACCAAATCCCCAAGCATACTGTCTCTGATTAGCGTAACACTCCTACCGGGACGGTCTGTTGCACTGGGCGGGGGAAGCTATTAGAGCCCCCGAAGACACAACCTGCCTGAACACCCCAATACCCCCAATCACGATCAGACTGGATACCAGGCTATCACCTGAGGGAAATGAGGAAAGTCGTGTAAAGTGCCTTTTCCAAGGGCACAAGATCGGTGGCATGTCAGGTGGCATGTCAGGACTCGAACCCGGGACCTCTTGGTTCCGAGTCGAGCACTCTGCCGCTACGCCACACAACCCCACATTGTGTTTGAGCTGAGTTACTAGTATGTAAACTTACTCTCCAAGCAGAGGTGAGAGGGAGAGAACGTAGGATATTCCGACATGGCTAGCTAAGGGAA
>NW_017804276.1:1865818-1866686 GCF_001625305.1 Branchiostoma belcheri | reverse complement strand
TGCCTCCCTTAGCTAGCCATGTCGGAATATCCTACGTTCTCTCCCTCTCACCTCTGCTTGGAGAGTATGTAAACTGACCTCTGACACTAACCTCTCCCCCATTGAAAAAGGCTAGAAGTGTTTCAAGGCACAAACAAACACGTACAAAATGTACCCGATAGCTGAGATACATGTACAGGCCTGGTACAAAGCTCTACATGCACAAGCAGCCGTAGCACAAATAGCGAACGTAAGTTACGTAACTTACTTATACAGAAAGAGTCAGAATTAGTATACTAACAGCAGCATGTAGTGACTCTTTCTATATATCTTCAGAAGGCACACACTATCAGTGTTTTTGCGAAGCCTTACCTTGACTCCGAAGTCTCAATCCATGTGCTTCAGTCCTTAAACGCTGCCCAATCGTCTACATTTGCTCAGAGAGCAGACAATGTATCCACAACTGTTCCGTGTTTACCAGATAGAAACGTCCCCTGGCTTCGTGGAATGGGTACCTATGGCGAACATGTCCCCTTAATTACAGCCGAGAGCGATATAGAATACACCGTGCTGTTAAAGCGGTCGGACGACTTTTTGCGAAATGGCTGACTGAACAGTTAACTCTGGCCTATTGTGTACGAAGTTGTGTGTGCTGATTGTTTATGTGTGTTTCACGTAGCCTCCGTAGCAGGCTTTAGTTATAGAACTCCATGGGGGTTTGGTGGTCTTCGGCTGTTTTCTCTGGTTAGCCCAGTTCTAAAAACGGGGGTACGAGTAATTCAACCAGGGCGGCTATGTTGCCTATATGCAATCAGAAAACTTAGTAGCACACAAAAGCTCCAAAAGACCCTGAAGACCTAGCCTCCTTCGCAGTCTTGTTGGGCGTCGG
>NW_017804276.1:1807908-1865798 GCF_001625305.1 Branchiostoma belcheri | reverse complement strand
CAATTAAAAAATTCAATTTAAAGTATCTAAACAAAACCAATACAACATACCTGTACACTTTGTTCCAACAGGTCTGCAATGATCTGTGTGAAAAGTAAATGTACTACATGTATTTGCATTGTACGGCAATTTATATGATACATGTCAAACAATTTACTAGTAAGAGTCAAGCAAGAGATATAAAGACTGACGCTACAGATATGTACGGTACATAAATATCGAAGTCCAGCACTATATATTTTAAAAACTCACTGCAAAAGGGGCCTGCGTGACTTGTGGAAGAGCCGCGTACAAGCTATGTATGTTTACGTATTTTCGCCGGCGCCCCCCTCCCACCCCACGCCCATATATATATATATAATACGTTAGCTAAAGCGCAAAATTAAACGAGGCGGCTCCTAATTCTGAAGATATCTACATCTATATCGTCACTCCTGATCTGCCAAAAGTTTATGTTGTGTCACAAGAGTATTCACAGAACGTTACCTGTTGTCGTCTGCGTTTTTCGAACGCCGTACGTGAGCCGCTTACAGCAGACGACGCCCCACTCTCAGCCGGTCTTTCGTCAAACGCATGTACATCCGGCACGGCTGTGGGCTTCAACTGAACGCGTTTACGTATTCCGAATTCCCGCTCGAGTCCGCCGACAAACTGGTCGCTAGAAAAATGACGACTGCACAGTTCGGCTTTCGCCCCTCCCGTCCAGTTGTTTCTACGGCGCTGTACGTACTGGGTCCACAATCGCCTTCTCCGCGGGCTGCTTGGAAAACTATGCAAACTAAGTCCTAATTTCGTCGTCCCAGAACAACCATAAGCTACACATCTACGCACCATATTTCTATAATAACAAAGATAAACAAAGATACTGACGAAAAAACTTGGGCTGACAAAAAAACTACATGACAGTTCCTGTCGTCTGCTAAACTATGACGCTCGCGTTCCTACTGTGACGTCACTTCCGGTCTCACTGCCGAGTTTGCACTAGAGTAGAGCTGGTGGACTTAACACTTAGTTTTCGCAAATTCATGGGCGCTTGGATAAAAATGAGGCAATTTCTACAATTACATGTGTGGAAAGCTGTTTATTCCCCAAAATGCACATCCCTTGTTACATAGGGGCTTTAACTAAACTACTAACCTAACCGGTGCGGGAACTGACGACGGGAAACAGGGAGCAGCAGAGCAGAGAGCGGTTCGTCCCGCTATTAAATACTAGTAGTACACGCGGAAGGCGGGGCGACATCTGCATGGCGGAGGCGTGGTCAGGCTTAAGCCAATGACGCGTCTGGGAGCACGTCGGCAGAACGCACTGCACCTGCGCGAAACCCGTAATGTATTATACATAGCACTTCGGTAGAACGTCTCATATAAGGTCGTATTCACTCATATAAGGTTAGCATTTCGACAGTAGTTTCCAAATGTTATGTCGGAAAGAATATCCTCTGCAACAGGCAAAATTCTAATGCAACGTTGACCAAAAATCCACCGAAAAGCGTGAAAATGTAGGGTTCTGCGCAGGCGCAGTATGTTCTGCCGACGTGCTGGCGTGGTCAGGCTTGAACCTCCACGGGAATTAATCAACCGTGCCAAATTCGGTGAAATTTGCTTAGTATATCTGGTACTGACGTCGGTTCAAGTAAACTACGCCAGTTTATTTCACCGCCAGACCTCCGTTGCCATGGCAACGGCCACTAGGACCGTCCCCTATGCTTTACTATGGGAGTTCCCCACTGGCTCGAGAACGCGTACCCCCCCCCCCTTTTTTCTGCCGTAAAAACGGCTTACACTAACTACAAATCACTCACAACGTGAGAGGATACAACAATGATTCCCGCTAGCCAGAAAAAGTCGGCCGGAATAGTAAATTTGACCTGAAAAGAAGACCATTAAATGGCCCGTCATTAGGGCCTTGTACGGGACCTAGCCCTACGACAGGTGCCGAAGTGCAAAGTTGCCTAAATCTCAACAACCGTTTGGATTTGTGGAATAAAATTTGGCGCTCACTCAGTGGCTTTATTCGGTAGTTATAGCAACTGACAAGGCTTTATCACACCATATTCACCTCGGGGCGGGTCATTAACCCTTAATTAAAGAACGTTTCGATCTTAGAAACCACATGTTAGAGAATAGTTAAACCTTTATTGTTACCGCATACATTTATTCTGTACGTAGGATGACGTTATCCACACATGTATTTAGCTTTGTTAGATCTTTAGTTGTTGAAGACCATACAAAAGTCCCTGTGCTTTTTGTTGTGTCAATAAAGAATTTATGAATTGGTCCAGTAATCATGCGTTCTTTATGTACGGTGTAGCGAACTCCCCCAGGCGGTAGGTCTTCACACAGTGAGTCCCTTTGAAGAAGCTTCCTTCTGTGACGGCTACAAGTCCGCCCGGTCCTACGGCTAACGTCTGTGGATAGCTCAAACCGTCTTTCTGAGACAGCACCACTCCCTGGTACTTTCCCCCCAAACTTATGGACATCACCTGGAAAACAGTCGATAAACATTCGTTGACAACTACTTAGTAAAACTGTACAAGTTCCATAGAATTGTGTTGACAATGTAACTATAGTACACAATGTAATTATAGTAAACGCATAGCGACTAGGTCAAATTGCATAGCTTGTTAACGTTAGGCCGCAACATCTGTTATGTACATGTGTAATAGTATATGTTTATCTGAAGTGAAACCGACACTGTTACCTGTTCCGAATTGTTTATGTTCTTGTTGTGAGGGCTAGCCCTTTAAAATAGCCTCCGGCTAGTTGGGCAGCCCTGGCTGTATATATCTGTTTATACAGTCTAATAAATCAAATTAAATCAAATTACCTGGCCAGTAAAGATGTCCACCACCAGGATGACGTCATTCATGACGCAAAGGCCGCCGGGACACTCGAGGTGTACCTCACGTTTCAGCCTCGGCCCGATTCTGCGCAGAAACCTCCCCCTGGAGTTGAACACCTTGAGGCATTTCTGAAACTCGTCCGAGACGACGATGTCGTCGGAACTCGTGACGGCGACGTAGTACGGCAGGTAGAACTGGTCGTTGGCGTCGCCGTGCTCGCCGAAGGACATGAGCGTCCCGCCGTCCGAGCGGTGGACCGTCACGCGGTGCTTCCCGACGTCAGCCACCACGTACCTGCCCTGACTGTCAACAGCGACGCCATGCGGATTCTTCAGAATTCCAGCCCCAAACTGCACCACGAGTTCGTGTTCCCTTTTCCGGTGAAGCTTCCACACTTGAACCTCCCCCTCTTTTCTCCTCCCCTCCCCCTTAGTCCCCGTCACTGCTACTTGCCCCTCGCTGTTCATAACGACAGCATTGGGTGACATGTCCAGTCCAACTTTGGTCTTGAACTTGCCGTTTTTGTTGAGGACCACCAGCCTACGATTTCCCTGGTCAGCGACGATGACGTCACCAGCCTTGGTGACCACGAGTCCGCAGGGATTGTTGAACTTGATGTCGTCATCATCCTCGCCATGACCTATGACCCACAACAACCTTTCCGGTTCTTTGCTCGCACTCGTACTGTCTTCTCTACCCTCGTTAATAGCCAGTACGTTTTCTGACTGACAGTCCGTTTGAAAACTACATGCACTACCTTCTTTTCCTGTTGCATCACTTTCTGAGTGGTTGTGGAAACTTTCTTCGGTACTTGTAACCGACCCGTTGCCTTTGTGATGCTTTAGTTTTCCTATCCCCCTTGTGACCTGCGATAGTAGATTCTTATCCGGTTCAAATCCGATCTTTTCGTTGTAATTACCTGCTACTACGACCTCTTCTTCTGAAGAGAGCAGCTCGGCGATCTTGGCAGCCAGGCAGTCCCTGAGAGACGCCGCCTGTTCCGGGTTGCCGTACTTGCTCAGCGCGGTGAGGAACTGTGTGACGTAATGCAGCGCGCAGAGTCGCTTCTCCAGCCCCTCCCGAGCCGAGGCGACGTCCGAACACACCCGACTGTACACAATGTCGGTCTCGGTCTGCAGCCAGCTTCGCTGCTTCCCGATGATAAATTCCAGTCTGAAACAGGGGAAAAGAAGAGATATTTTAACTCAGAAAAATTCGCATTTAGGCCATGTTGATTTGAGTATGTGGATGACATAAAAATAATTCAACCATGCTGTAAATCGTGCAAAAAATGAGCAAAAATGTACCGTTAGTTGCAAAAAATATCTGAAAACGATACCAATGTCGTAGAAAATTAAAAATTAAACGAAGCAAGACGAAAATGTAGAAATGAATTTTAAGAGTAGATTATTCGCCAAACCATATTCTGTGTCATTTGTTCCACCTTCATGATCACGTATATTTCATAATGAAAGTTTTTTTTGCAAAACTTTTTTTTTCGCACGCGCGCATCAGTTTCGCGGTTACCAGATGATGCCATCCATATAATCAAATCAACATGTCCTTTAAATAGCAGCTTTTGGAGGGATAGTTTTGTTTCATTTATAGTTTGATTATTCACACAAAAAGAAGGGGCCACAAATATTTGTGTTGTCAATTTTCATGTCTCAATACAAATTTATTTCAAAGTATCTACACATTTATTATATACACAGCATTATATATCTCGTATTGAAAAACTGGCATATAGTAACTTTGTTATCAACGATTTTGTCTTTGAAAGAAATAATCAAATAATTGCACAAAAACAAAAAAAAGAACTTGACGTTATAGAACCCTGCCTTTTTCTTGTTCTCTTTTTAGACTACCATGTTAGAAATCTCACCGTTGCGAAAAGTCGTCCACGTCGGCTTCAACTTCGTTCCTTTCTTGTACTTTTGCCTCCTCAAGTCTTTGCCAGCTTTGCATCAGCGAGGTGAGTTCCCTCGCTTTGCGATGTAGCTGATCAACAGCGCCCTCTATACCTAATGACACATTACTGCAAGCTGGGAAGACCTCCCCCTCGTCTTGCACTTGCACTGGATTTGAAACATTCTTATTTTCATCATCGTCGCCACTGGCACACAGTGTAAAGTCCTTAGACTCATCTTCTGTCTCTTTTGTGTCTGAAGACTTTATGTCAGAATGCTCAGAACTTTTATCCGAGTCGTCCTGTTCTTCTATTGTGCTCAAAAAATGTTCATTTTCATATTCCTCATCCAGAATGGCCAAAATGGAACGAGTACCCATTTTGTTGTCCTCGTTCCCAGGTTTTGTGGGTACATTATAGTTCTCGTCCGCAGTGTCCCATAGAGACACCACCCGGTGACCTCTGGTGAACTTTGTCCTTGTGTGACACGCTGCGCAATCTGAACACAGATAGTCTCCACAGTCCTGACACTCAGCGCTTGCCTTTATATCAGAACGGTCTTCGCACACGCCGCACTTCTTAAAGATAAGCGTCTCCTTAAGGTGGTCGGCGTCTTCGTCTTTGAGATTGAGAAGGAAGGAGGCATCCGGCAGGCCAGCTACCGTCTCTCTGGGGTCCAACGTTGTTACAGTCTTGCATATGGTACAACTCACCTGTTTGAACAAACCATTGTGAAAGAATTTGTAAATGTTGTAGTGCAAAGGCTGTGGAAGACGAAATACATTTTATCTCAAACTGTTCATTCCATAACGCTCGAAATGAGTTGTCTATTCAAACTTCTACAATTTATCCCATTTTCTCTAAACTTACAGACAAAGAAAAAACTATTCTTCTTTTAACTTCCCAAAATTAAACCCCAGAAATTTTGGAAAAGGTGGGACATTACGTCTTCCATGGTTTACAGAAGAGAAGTCAAATCCCCCAGACGTAGTTTTAGACTTATTTGTAGTTCTGGACAGCTACCTTCATCATGTAGACGTTGGTTATTTTATACTCAATTCAAATGTAGTTTTATGTTTTGTAATTTGCAATTAGCAATGAATTCGCAATAAACTTTCAATCAATTGTTGCAAAAATTATGTTATTTCCTAGTAAAAAGTTGTTAACAGACAACTCAGATCATGCTACATGGAAATATATTACTGTGTGTCTATGGCAAATGTAAAAGAAAAATCATGCCAAAATTAGGTATCATGAAAAGTTTTGAAACTTTGTGTACCTGATTCAGTCTTGCCATAGAACATGTACAGTACAGTACTTGCTTTATGTTACATATAATACGACAGGACAACACACAACATATTTCAAGTACCAATTTGTAGGTTGAACTTCCGAGCTAGTAGTCTTTACTTCTTAGTTACTTTTGTCTGACACATTAGTATACAGTTGACAGCTGCGCACACTCATGAAAATGCTGTAAACAGTTAGCCTACGTAGCAGGCTGGGGGTTTGGTGGTCTTCGGCTGTTTTCTGGTCAGCCCAGTTCTAAAACGGGGGTAATTCAACCAAGCCGGCCAGCTGTGTTGTCTATATGCAAGCAGAAAATAGCACATAAAAGCTCCAAAAGACCCTGAAGACCCCCCCAACCCCCAGTTTTTGGCATGCTATCGAGGCTAGTGAACAGTGTACTTCTGTAAAAGCTTACCGTAGTCTCTTCACCAGTGGCGGACTCCAAACAGTTTGTACAGAACACATGTAGACAGTTCAGCGCCCTGGGCTCACTGTAACGCTCAAAACACATCTGACAGAACTGCACTGTGTCTGTTAGACGAGCAAGTATGGAATACTCCATACTTGGAATACTCTTTTCTACCGGTAGTACCTTTTGTTTACAGCTTCTGCCAGCGCATGGCGTTAGTTTACATTGGACGTTATCAGATTTCAGTTTGGGCGAAACCACTGCTTCAGGGGTATGGTTTTATCTTGTAAAATTTCTTTTCACGAAAGCTGTTAGACTAAACGTGTTTCGATTTTAGATTTCACCCCTTACTTATTCAAAGTCCAAGATTTGTGTTATATTATATGCTCCAAACAGTTATAAATTGGCATTCTAAACTTCATATGTTTTGTGTAATGACCTTTAATCATATTGAAGTGAATGCTACGACTCTGAAATTAGCGTAGTTTCAAAAGCTCCTCTACCAAAGAAAATACTTACTATATTGTAATTATACAAATCAACTTTCCTCTTGTTTCTCACACTATCAGTTGAGGTAATTTCTTGGTGCTACGAACACTCACAAACCCTCCCCCAATGTTGGCCAGGTGGTATCGCCCCGTTGAGCAATGACAACAAACATGGCGCGTCTCCTAGGTGATGTTACGTCATCACGGCCTGCCTGTAGCCTCTAAGAGGGCCTGCATGCCCTTTTTCGTAAGGCGTAATCAGACCTTTTTAAACTTCGTAATTCGTAGGCAGCCTCCGCAAAAATCAACGAAATTCGTAGTAGGACATTGAATAGCCTTAAATCGTAAAGTCGTAATCTGCTCTGAGACTTAAACGTAATTCGTAATCGGCGGCAAAAATTTTGCGTAATTCGTAATTATCCCCCATGCAGACCCTCCTCTGAGTCCACCTGGTCAGGGCTGAGTGACATGTTTACTTTGCGGAGAGATTAAGATAACAAATCTGAAGTGCGGAGTTCTGTAAACATGTCCCACTACTAGTGTTACGCGGCCCCTGACATGGTGTCTTTAGGGCGTTGAAAGCCGAATTACTTGTAATTGTGTACATAACGTTTGAGTTTTGTGATTGTGCTACGTACGCCAAGTCTTTTTATGTTTGAAAGGTAATTTTCCAGCTTAGCTAGGCCACACTGTTTTCATTTTATTAAAATCACAGCCCCCAAAATGGTGCTAAACCACAGGAATACAAAGCTGGTACTTTAAATTTGCGGTAGTACATACCATTGTCTTGGAATAAAGTTCAGCATTGTGCTACAAGCTACACGGTAGATTATGAGATGTACATACACACCATAATGAATTACACATCACAATTTGAAAATTTTACATAGTAACATAGTTATCATATGCCCAGGACAAAGATCCATATACAAGTATAAACTCTTATAGACAGAAGTTTTTACTTCTTCAACATTTGTCAATGTTTTCATTTCTGAATATCTCGCAACAGGTGCTCCCAGTCCAAGTGTTTCCGTGCATCCAGGTATGTAATGTTCTTTATCTCATCGGGAACCTCACAATCCTTCAGGAGCACAGGGATTACTGACTCTGTTGCCTCTTCCACCTTCGCGTGAAGTGCTTCCTTCATTTCATGTTTGCACCATTTGCTCTGAAGAAGGTCTGGTGTAAGGATGACGAGCACCTTTGCACTTTGTTTGATGGTTGCTGTGATGTTGTCTAGGACATATTTGCCAAGCTGGAAGTCTCTTTCAGCGATGCAGCCTTTGAGGTGATGCTCGCCCTCTAGGTTTGCCAGAAGGGTGTAGTTTACCCACTCTGCGTCTTTAGCACTGTGGATGACGAAGAAGTCGTAGTGGAAACCTTTGGTGTTCTGGGCTTTTTCTACTTGTTTCGGCATGAATTCTCTCTGCTCTTCAGTCGCCGGGTGACGTTCGTCTAGGAGTTGGCCTCCTGTTGCCCCTTCCTCACTTTGATCACTGTTAGCTGTCTGCTCGTGGTCCCCGTGGTCCTTGCTCCTGGGTTCTTGAACACCATCGTTAGCAACGGCTTCTTGACATTCCTCTATATCTTCGTCTATTCGACGCTTTCTCTCTGCGATCTCTTGGGGAAGCGGCCCTCGGATGGTTTTGTCCACATAGTTCCAAATTCTTCTCGACATGCCGAGGTCCTTTGTGATCCTGAAATAGATGGCTGTGTGCAGAAACTCTTCGGGAAACTTCTTGATGAGTGCAGGTATGACTTTGTCGGAGACTGCTTCGTACTTGGACAGTGCCATCTTCAGATAGGTGGCCGTCTCTGCCACGACTGGCTGAAAGCCTTCTGAGTCTGACATCTCTCTACATTGATCCAGAAGCATAGCCAGTAATGGCTCGATATTTCCGTAATATGTAGTTGCTTGTCTATCCAATTCAACAGCCCTTTTCCAACTCTCCACTGCCTGTTTGTTTTCTTTGAGGCGTTTTAAGCATTCAGCACGGAAAGAGTGTATCTTTACATCTCTCGGTCCCTGGTCTAGCTTCAGTGCTTTGTTGAAGTAGGTAAGTGCTAATTCAATCGTGCTGTCTGGGCTACCATCTCCCGGAGTTGCCCCAACGTGCTCTTCTTCTGCTAGCTTCATGGTGGCCTTTCCTAACAGGTAGTAATTCTTAGATGATTGCATTCCTTGTAGACATGTCTGGAAGTCTACTATTGAATCCTTCAACAGTTGGATGTAATTAGGATCCCTCTTTCTCTGAGGAAGTACCTTGTTACCCATGTAGTTCATCAATGTAAGCTCCCCTCTGAGGTGGTACCCATACCAGTTGATTTTGGCGTCACACTCTGTTTCTAAGGATGCATTTACAGTTTCGTCTGCTTCCCGAAGAACTTGTTGATATTTCAGTGCACGAGCCATAGTATTGAGAACACGGTGATTATTCCGTGCTAGATCTATGGCATGCCTGATTGAGCCTTCCCTCTGCAACAAGGTTTTTACTTCATCTTCGAACCTGGAAATATCTTGCATCATATCTTCTGTATAGTGATCGGCCCTGGTCTTTGGCAACACACAGTTCAAATAGACGAGTGTTTGTGCTTTGTACAGACGAGTGGGTGCTTGTTCAAGAACTTCTTTGTAACTTGCTATGCTTTTGCCCATATGTTCAATCACCATTTGCTTCGCACTGTCATCACACAGCTGAGTGTGTTGTGCATATATCTGTTGGTGGTTGAACGCTTCGAAGAATGACCAAGTCATCCTTTCCTGTGCATCAACCACGCCATTTCCAATTTCGATTGCACTTTGGTACAGAAGATCGGCCATTTTGTATTTTCCTACTTGTTCTGTACCTTCCTCATCTTTTTCAAAATAATCGTAAGTTAGGGCAAATGCCTGCTCTGCCATGGAGCGTGCGACTCGAGCCTTTACTTGACCGGGTTCAGATGTGGTATCTTCGTTGCCATGCAATCTTGCAATGTTAGCCTCCAGGGTTTTGGCCTTACCTTCCATGCCCAACTCCTTGCTGATGTGGGCCAGGTTTTTGAAGAGCGTTCAGATTCTGTGGATCTGTCTCCAAAATGTCTTGTATGAATTTTTTTGCCTCATCTGTCTGCTGTAAAGCATACTCAAACACGCTAAGGAGGTTTAAAAGAGCTAGCTTGGTACATTCAACTTCGCCTGGATTGTTTAGCTGGTCTTTGAGTCTCTCTTTTTTCAGCTGAATGTCCCTCTGATCTGAAGATGGCCGGAGTATGGTCAGGGGTAGATGGAAGTGTCCAGACTTGTGGTCCAAGATAGCATCACAGGAATTCGAACTATCTGAACAAATCACAAACAAAGTGGTCTCTTTGAGTTCATATTCTCTTTCAAATGGCAAAGCAACAACTATCATTTTTTAAGAATTGTTATGTTATGTTATGTTATATTATGTTATGTTATGTTATGTTATGTTATGTTGTTATGTTATGTTATGTTATATTATGTTATATTATGTTATGTTGTTATGTTATGTTATGTTATGTTATGTTATGTTATGTTACACTATAGCTATACGTGGATTCTAAATATATATAGGGGAAAGATTTTTTTTTATTTGTTTACGAAACGTTGACCAATTGTTAAGAATTGATAACCGTTGTTTACCGGGGAATGCTATATTGCTTTATTTGACATCATGATGGCAAAGCAACAGCAATTGTTATGTTATGTCATGTTATGTTATACTAATTATGTTATACTAAAAATCTCTATTTAGTTTAGAATCCACATGGTATAACATATTAACATAATAAGCATAACATAACATAACATAACAGAACATCATGAAAGTTCATCTGTGTTTGTAGTAATCATAGCAAAACATTACACTTTATTCCAACACACAATTTCAAAGGGATCAGATTTTCAGCGACCACTGTCGCCTTCATCAGGATAATTAATGACCAATCACTATGGTGCTCTCTGGCACTTTTGATCACGTCACGTATCAGTAAAGTCTCGTCTGAATAAGGTCACGTGTTTGTAACCGTAACTCTCGCGAGATCACGCTGTGAAGTGATTGGTCATTAATTATCATCCTGATGAAGGCGACAGTGGTCGCTGAAATTTGATCCCTGTACAATTTTGTGTTGGAATACAGAACAGAACATGTATGAGGATGTACTGAAGTGAACTGAAGTGATAACATACTAGTATCTCATGTAAGGCCACACCGTCTTAATTTTATGGATGGCATCCTCTGAAGACCCCCAAACTAATGCACGCGGGCAAATAAAAAAAATTCCGGCCAAAAATAAAAATGCTACTAAACCACAAGAATACGAAGCTGGTATTGTGAATTTGCGGCAGTACATAGCGACATATACGACAATCCGACACATGCTGGCTCTTTGCAGAATTTATGAATCGGCACTGTACGTATGTACTGAGTTCTTGAGTCGTGGAGCTTCGGTAGCCTGGGTGCCTGGGTCCGTATTGTCACTAACTACCATGGACTACCCGGGCCTAGAGCCAGGCCTGAGCCTCGGTGGACCGTCGTGATCTTTTTTTTTTTTTTTTTTTGAGAACGGGCGAAAATCAATGCGCGCGCGGATTTCATCCATAAAATTAAGTCGGTGTGGCCTAATCCCAAATTCCTGACCACCATTTGCCAGCTTCGAATTCGGTTATGTCTTGGATAGAGACTTACCTTGAGGTTGCTGTCGTGCAACAACGGCTGTTGTTTCGTCTTGGACCTGCATAACTCCAAACGCTGGATTGTCTCTCAGACGCGACATGGCTTTGATCACGACTTCTGGATCATGGATTAAAAAAGTCTAGATATGTAAGAACGCTCTCGAGAATTCACTCTTCTCACCTAAGTCGATTTTTTTAGGAGAGCATAAAGTGAGTTTTGATAGTTACAGTAATCGAATGAGCTAGAATGTTTAAAAAAAAGAGGGGAATTCCGAGATTTTCGAAGTGTACACAACGCCATTAAAGACACTTTTCATAATAGGCTTGGCCAAATGTGTACTTGGTTACCGGGGAATTCAAGCGGCATGTACAATGTATTCAGGCGGTGCAAAGTGCTCCAGTCCAAGGGTCATCGTCATCAGCATAGTATCCAGTGCAGTTTTTAGGGCTTGGAAACTCAATTTTTCAAAGCAAATATTCTAGTCATTTATCTACATGTTGAGTTGAGGCCACGCTCTCCCAATGTATATTGACCCTCAAGAAGCAAAAAAACCCAAACTTCTGACGAAAAATGGTTATTGAAAGGACTCATCTCGGGGCTTGTTTCTGCGGTTTTAGTAATGCTACAAAGTAAAAGTGAAATAGGCAAATGCTGACTCAAATGTGCTAATGTGAAGCAGGTGTCAATATCACAAAGATTGCCTTATTCAGAATATTTCCAGATTTGCTTCCCTGAAATCGCATTGGATGCTTTTAAGCTGTGGTATGGTATGCAAATGACATGTCCACCTCTAACACAAACATTACATGACTCACCTGCGTGCTTGTTCTGTTAAGTAACCCTTCACAACGGAGATTAACAAAATGCCCCCTTTAGCTATAATCTTAGAGTTAGAGGATTGGAACAGTTAAACAATTACAGTGTTGAGATTGACTTTTACAATGTAAATTCATTTGCAGTAAACGTTGCAAAATATTTGATTGCGAGACGTCAGAGGTTGCAATTGTACCGCCTCCCCAACACGAAAATGGCGAAAGTGGTGGTTTAGCCGACTGGTAAAAACTCACTTCGATGGTTTGTTTCGAGTAATATACAAGACAGGTTAAAAGCTAAACACCTCACTCTGATTAAAAAAAATATGGCCGCCCCTCCCCCTGACCTCTGACGCTTTTGATTATATAAAGTCCAATTTCAATGCGCATAAACATTAAATCAAATTGGGCTCACCCTACTCTGCTAAAGTCACCTACGTATACCTATAGCTACTTCTTTCCCATGGATCCAGGCATTGTTATGAATGACAACTGCACATGTATAAGTATTTATAGTTCAGTTATACTACCAAAATTTGATCGAATTTCGGTGTGAGGTATACTCTACACTAACGTAACGTTGTGACACACACACACACAGTTGAAAAGTATTTTGCCCAGATTTCCAAACAGGCATCGAGCAGCTTTTTGTATTAGTTAGATAATTTCTTTGCCTCAAAATCTCACCTGTTGAGCTGTTACCTTGTCGCAAGGAACTTGCTTTCCACAAACGGATACGTCCTCGCACCGGTTCGTCTTGATTTTGGACTGCGCAACGCCCAGGTATGGCAACGTTAGGCCACAGCAAGTAAATTTTATGGATGACATCCTCCGCAGACTCCAAATCTAATGCGAGCGGGTGAAAATAAAAACAAGGCGGGCCGAAAAAAACAAGATTTTGATTCACTGGGAACATCACAATACACAGCCAGCGTCACATACTCGTATTACTGCATTTAAGTAAGAAACAAAACATTAAATCAGAGCCTTTTCTTCATAGTTATTTGCCATCCACCTTCCGGCATGGCAACAGACATCTTTGCCCATTTTCGGCATGTTGATCACTGTCAGAAGGCACCAAAATTCCTCCCCCCCCCCAAATCAGGCAAAAATTTATGCGCGCGCTGATGTCATAAAAAATTACTTGCTGTGGCCTTGCATTGGTTACAGAGTTGTTGAGATTTATTGTCACGCCATTTCTACGGGTACAAGTACTCGTGAACTTTGAACACTCAAACAAACCTGAACGCGCGGACAAAGGTTGCAGGTTTATTTGTAACAGTCACGGGCATGACTACACATAGCTATATAGTATGAAAAAGACGTTTATATTACTGTTACTGCCATTTCGTAGAACATTTCAAACTTGAAGCCTTCGAAATAGCCCCATGTCTAAGCAGGGAGCACGGGACGACCTACTGTTCCTCTTTCGTCCGATAGGTGGCGCATTTGCACTATACAACAGGTGCATACGTCCTGTGCCAACATTCTTTGTACAGAAAATACAGATTTTATTAGTTGCCAATTTCTGTTCGTTATTGGAATAATCGTGCGATCCAGCAATTACAATGGTAGGGAAGAGACTTTGACTTGACTTTGACTTTATTAGGATCCACATTTAGCGTACAAACTGTAGCTATTCTTCCTGTGATCCATTCTGACATGTACACACATACAACACACAGGGAATATATTAAACATAAACTAGCATTAATAAAGATACTAACACACAGCTTCTATATATATCATTACAAGGATTCTATACATCATTAGATCATTACAACTTCATCTCGTTCCAGGCATTAGCCATCCTGTACAGAAATATCTTTTTCTGGGCATTCGTTCAGGGTTTAGGAAGGCGGACAGTCCGTGAGTCCGATGGTATTGTACCCAAGTGACTGTAATGTGTTCTTATGCAGGGAAACAGGTTGTCTTTCATTCATTATTCTACTGAAAGTCCTCAGTCCTTTCTGATGGATCCTGTCTTTCACTGTTTGCCATCCTAGCATCTTCAGCATCCTGTCCTTGCTTGTGTACCTGTCACATCCCAGGGCGAGCCTGGCTGCTCTGTTGACTGGAATACTATTCTTATTCTTCAGTATATGATTCTAAAACAAAAGTAAGAATGCACCTGTAACGTTGTCACATTCGTCATAAGTCGTTGGACGATTTTTTATGCATTTTTTTTAAATTGTGAAGCAGGCTGTGACAGAACCAACCGCTGAAGCTACTTGAGACGAATGAGTGAGTGAATGAGTAAATGAGTGAGTGAGTGAGTGAATGAATGAGTGAATGATTGAGTGAATGAGTTAGCAAATGAGTGTGTGTGTGTGAGTGGATGAGTTAGTGAGTGAGTTAGCGAATGAGTGAGTTAGTGAGTGAATGAGTTAGGAACTGAGTGAGCGAATGAGTGAGTGAGTGGGTGAGTGAGCGAATGAGTGAGAGAGTGAGTGAGTTAGTAGGCGACCATTAGACGTTCACTATTTCCAAGAAGCCCCGTATGCGGCACAGTTCTAGGTACAGTACCTCCGGGTCACCTGTAATTGAGATTCTGTCATACTTAATTACCCAAATTATGTCCGATTGGTACTCTTCTTATAATGGATGTATTCATGGTTTTCTGCGTCCCAATTTTGCCTTGCCTGAAGGACGACAGCATTGGATTGACGCCCCTGGTAATGGATATACTCACAAACGTTGCATTTAAAGGCCGGAAATTCCATGTCACTTTGTTATAGAATGTAGATTAAATAGTAAAGAGGGAAATGATCTGTATAGGCTTGTACAAAACTTATTTCCTTACTTCATACACTTGAGCAGTGTAGAAAAGTTCATATTCCTCATGCAACTAGACAAACCTTCCATCGAAAAACATATCTGTTCCTTTATCTCTACTATAACTGAAAAGCGAGGAGAAGTTGAATTTATGTAAGGATACCTAGTTTTATTTTGTATATATCTTTTCATTATGTTTTTTGCTTATCCCAGTGTGGCAAAAATGTGCAATAAAGGTCGTCATTCATACATTAATAACCTTTGCCAAGAAGGTTACGTTTTTAGAGGCGTGCGTGTGTGCGTGTGTGTGTGTCTGTCTGTCTGTCTGTCTGTAAACACGATAACTCGAGAAGGCTTAGATGGATTGTATTGATATTTAGTAGGTAGGTAGGTCTTCTTGAGTTCTCGAAAGTATTAGATTTTGGTCCCCCTAGCCACTTGTTATGGTGCTGCAGCTGAGACTTGCGTTTTTTATATCTGATGCTCTAGTTTTGTTAATGTCCACAATTATACTTCTACATCTTCTGCATTTTACAGTTTGTAGTCTGCATTCTGCAACTTACACAAAATACTTGCGAACACACATACGTGCACACACACACACGCACACACACGCGCGCGCACGCACACACGCACACACTACAATAAAATACAAGACAATAATTTTTTTTCATTTAACATATTTATTTGTTCATTCTTTCAGACTAATATACAAAAGTGAGATACAAATCTTAAAAATATTTTCTTCGGCAAGATGTGCAAGTTTACCAGTCAACAACGCCGACGAACGCGTTCACACAATAGTCAACAACGCGAACGAACGCGTTCACACAATAGTCAACAACGCGAACGAACGCGTTCACACAAGAGTCAAACAACGTTACCGAACGCGTTCACACAATAGTCAACGACGCGAACGAACGCGTTTACACAATAAATATCTCCCTGTTCCTTGTTGGAAAAACTTAGGAACAGGGGTGCTACATACGTACATGGCTTTTAAGGCGTGGTCATGGACAGTCGGAGTATCTTAGTAATTATGAAGTCGTAACATTCTTTCCAAACAAATGTTATATCGACAAAGTTGACTGCAAAGCACAGAGTATCACACAAATTGTTAGTGTAATTATTTGTTTGTTTGTTTGTTTTCTTTTACTTGCTAGTGGTCCAGATTTTTCGAAACCATAGGGCTAAAATGTCACATCCGAAGGGTGGTCAGCTGACATCTACACCACGTTCTGATTGGTTACTTTCCCTTATGTATTGCACATGCGCACATGCGTAAAGGTGCCTGACATAGAAACGTAAAATATCGATATGACAATATGTCATGAAATCATATTTCGCGACACCTGTATGCAGCAAAGATATACAAACATTGCTCAAAAAAGTCTTAATAATCTCAACGAAATCATATCATCTCAAAACAATAAAACTCGATCATCAATTATTAATAAAACCGTTCGGGAGATGTGATATTATATAGTTATGTCTTCCCTTAAGTGCACGACATGGTTACTTGCTTCCTGTTAAGACTGAAGGTACGCCTGTAGGAGTTATAATCTGTCTTAAGGCACATCGGATTCGAAAAGTCGACTGCAAGTGTGGCGAATTTCAACATTGGCATTTTTTTAGCCTGGGAAAAATCGCTATTACAAACACGAGGGAATAATACAAAGTGCACAAGACATTTCAGCTACGTTTCCTGAACTATTGTCACAGGATGAACAAAAGAAATTCCTCACTAAGAGAGAATCTTTTGTGACATCCTGCGATGTTTTTTTGTTTTCACTGATTGCGTCCAGTGACAGTATCTAAAGTCTACATGTCATTTAAGGTGCAAAATATACATTCAGGTACTTCATATACATACATTCAACGACTCAAAGGACTTATATAAGAAATAACTACTGCCTGGTGAAGAGCATTCGGATATGTATAGGTGTTTTGGGGCATGTCCACCGTACTGTACTTAAAGTTTGCATAGAGTAACACTACCTACTTATAAAATATCAAGTACATCAAAAACTACAAACAAGTGTCGGCTGTAGTTGGTTCTGTGGGTCACAGCCGACATTAAAGCTGGTTTTGCTTCAAAATCAGTTGGCTTAATCGCCACTAGACATGATTGTCTGTCACATTATATATCACACTATAATATATATAATCATTGACTCTAATTCGCACAGTGAGGAAGCTATACCTCTGCTTACCTCTTGTATATACTACATCCATGATTGTCCTTATGCGATTCGATATCTACAAAAATCACACTAGTTAGTACAACGTTCTTTGATTTGTTTCCAAAAGTTCCCCATGTTTAAGTGGGATATCAGTATCAATGGCTTTGAAGAAAGTTGTTTTTTGGGTTGAAAATGTAACACAGAAAACTGTAACACTATGGTTGCTTACACTACAGTGCTGGGACTAGCTCTAAAGGCGCTAGTTCGATCGGATGGTTCCCCAAGAGTTGTCTGTTCTTCTCCAAGAGAGCCTTTTGAGCGCACTCGTGAGAGAGGAAGGTGACGATGGCTTCTCCCGTGGGTCGTCCCAGCACGTCCACAAGCATCTGTACGTACTCAGGAGGCACCTGAGGGGGTTACAGAAACACGTTAAAAAAGTCAGCACCACAGTTACCTGTATAACCCCCACCATGCCCTTCTCAATGAGGAGGATAGGAGTCCTCCCAGAAATTCTTAGGGGAGAGGTGCTCCCTAATCGGTTGATGAAAAATCAGCATATTATAATAAATACTAAGAGAAAACCCTAAATTTGAACATTTTGGGAGTGGTGCAAGGATTTTGGGGAATGGTGTAGCACCCTTGCTTGGGAAGAGCCCATTTCGTGATATTTTTTGGAAAATTTCGTGTCCAATTTTTGTGTGTTGGGAAATTAATTACGGTACGAATCTGTATCAGAATTTACCTTTTTTTCTGATACACCAACAGGTATAGGAAATGCAGAGGAGAACGCAATATTAGGGCTGATTTTTACAATCCAATTTGTGACGTCACCAATATGGCGGAAGGGCGTGGGTTGACTAAGGGACATGTGATCCAGTAATGAGATTGAATGGGTAATCCCTCCTGACATTTCTATGTTGAACAGTCCAATAACATGTTGTCAGGTCCATAAATGATCGATTTCCTAATACCAGAACATCTGTCTCCTTCGCCAACGCACGAAAGGGCCCAGACATGTATAAAACTGCTGCAGTCGATTCAATTACAATCTTTCACAGACACCCCCTTTGGGACACATACGCACTTAGTGGTTACTTTATACCGTCCTCCTTAAAACTTCAACAATAGAAACGTACTCAACAAAGCTATTTACTTACATATACACATGTAAACATAGTAAGGGCAAGGTCACATATGTCGTGCAATCAATCGCCTTACGATCGGGAACTGAAGCCATTCTTGTCTTGGGATGGTTGTACATAGGTCGTGCAAAATTCAGTCTTGTTGCGAAAAAGGCTACCTATAGCTAAGACTCTATCATAAGATCCTCGTCGATGTTTGGTTCTGGCACAACCTGCTTGAAAATTCTTCGGCATCGAAATCGCTACGACGACCTAGGACAATCGTGCGACGACCTAGGACAATCGTACGACGACCTAGGACAATCGTACGACGACATAGGACAATCGTACGACGACATAGGACAATCGTACGACGACCCACGACAAGTGACCGATGCAATGACTGTACCCAATCAACTGCAAACCAACGTAAATATATACACATATAGGGTTGCGAGAACACTGCACGCAAGGGAGAGGGGGTTAGTGCGAGGGTAGGACGGTGCTAAATGTTAATGAAACTCCGTATACTTACCAACCTGATAACCTCCGAAGAAGTTGACTACGTCAGGGACTCCAGCGTTGAACGGTATCCCCCGCACGCGTAGCACGGGTGAGGGTGGCGGGTAGTAGCCGACGCTGGTCGGGGAGACGGGCGGGCTGGGGAAGTAGTACTGCGGGTACATGGCGGGAGGGTAGCCTGCTGCCGCCGCCGCCGCTGCTGCTGCCGCCGCCGCCGAGGTGTAGTAAGGTGAGGTGGCGGCGGCCGGGCTCGGGATCCCCCGCGGGCTCTGCATCATTCCCTGCGGGTGGATGTGCATCTGCGGCACCTGCACCTGCGGTGGGTACCCCGGGTACTGGTACTGGTTCGCCGCTGCCACTGCGGCTGCCGCTGCCGCCGCTGCCGGTCCCGAGGCCGTGGCTGGAGAGACAGAAACATGAGACAACTCGGTCAGGAAACAAGCGACTACAACATCGTACCAATGTGCACACAGTCTGTATAAAACGTGGACACCTGAAAAGCGGTGATAAACTAAAGGGAAAGCACTGTGAATATACCATATAGACTTTGGCACCATGAAAGCAAAGATACATACACATGTGGTTATGTTAACGATTGCCTTGTCAAGCTTCTGGTCAGTGCCTACTCATGGCCTTGCCCGGGCACCAGGCTAACGTCAGGTCGCTGTTCTAGTTTTCTTCTTTCTTTCTTTAGCAAATAATGTATTACACAGCCGACCCAACTGACAGCCTGATCACCTGAGCAGCCCATGCCCTACATTACATGAAGCAAGCAATGAGAGAAGTGGATCAGGATGGGCCAATCACAATCCCGTGCTGTTAACCACCAATCAAAATCCGCCTCCGTGCTGAGTGAACAACCAACCAACTTCCCGGCATTCCACAGTTCACTCTTTTTTGTTTTCTTTTTAAAAGAGTGCGGTCTCACTGCAACCGTAACTCCCATCATCCCCTGTCCCTACTGGCCAATAACTCACACCTCATTGGTCAGTTCGTTCGCCGTGCTACCAATGGAGGCTGTCGTAACATCATCAGGTGTCAATATGTCTTACACAGTCTCACAGGGTGCTTCGAGCTATCGTATTGCGGAGGAAAACGGCCCAGAGGCCCCAAAGAACTGTAAACAAAGTGTGGTAGTACGTGGTAGCAACATCATATCAGGTTTTTTGCGTGGTAAAAATCGTCCCCCGATGAACAGCAACCGCATGCGCCTCCTTGACACCCCAAGCCGGTGACACAGTCTACTACACTCAAGCCTTAGAACTTATCACCCGCGGAAACAACAAACAGTATGACCACGTCATGCCTTGACCACCAAAATGATAATGTATATACCTCCCCTTGCACCACATAACAGTCCCCAAAAAACCCCATGGTCAAGACCGACATACATACAGACAGCACATACCCCTGATACCAATCCTCACATTGCTGCTTTGCCGTAGCTTTAAAGTTTTCAACATTGAGCATGCAGCTTCCATTTGCATTGGTACACTGGCAGTCTACCCTGCCCCTATGGAAATGAAAACAATAAGTACAGTTTTAAAATTCATAGGATGAGAAAACGGACCCGTCATTTGCTGGCCCAGGTAGTCACACATTTGGGCATCGAGTAGGACTGGAGCTTCTGCTGGATACACGGCTGTACGGAGGAGATAAGAAATTATAACATCTTCAAGCAGGCAGTTGGCAGGTAACATCCTTCAACATGGCGACACTGTACTGGTCACACCTTGCGTATCGTGGATACTAGCAATGATGAATACTAGTACACCGAGCGCAAGGATATCTTTTTAACTTTACAGAGCTTGAAATTAAATGTGTGTGGATTACTACACATATATATTGAATACTAGTACGTTACATCCACTTGATAGACTTTTATACAACTTTTATTCCCACTACTGCTAGACAGTATCATATGCAAATATCAGCTATACTTCCAGTTAAACAATGTATATCAAGTCCATGGGATTATGTATGTATGGTCTTACAGTATATGGGACTTGATCCGTTTGATAATGTTATATATGTATAATATATATGTCTGTATGTATGTATGAGCATAGCATCCCATCACCAGCACACAAGTTAGCCGCTCACCACAAACAGAACTACAAGCTATGCCTAGACAAAGACGTTACGTTAATGCTCATTAAAAGATAGAGTAAAAAAAGCATTAGGTTATATGGTTAGTTGGGAAACTGCAAAAAATTGATATTCTGTTAGTGTTAGTCGTTAGTTTATTTGTTATATGTACAAATACATGCACAACACAGCAATTCTACGAAAGCGCGTTCGTAGGTTAGCTACAGAAGAAATGTTGACGTTAGTTAGTATTAAGGCCACAGGATACTACTGAGAGAGAACGTTTGCCCAGAGTCAGGTGGGAGTGCATGATATAAGTGCAGAAGCTGTGTTCCGTGTTGGCGGTACTTACGAGGCGAGACGATGCCGTTCTTGTTCAGCTGACCCCCCATCAGGACGAAGTTCATCTCGTCCCCAGAGCACTGGAAGACCTCGATGTAACGGTCGCCCATGTACTGGCGGTGGCACTTCTCGGCAGCCTGGCGCGCGGCCTCGGGGGAGTACATCTGGATAAAACAGTCACCGGATGGCTTGCCCTGGAAAATACAACGTCATCTTTCATAAACAGGTTGCCTAATTACATCAAGCTTCTAGCGCCCTCTCATTGGTGGATGGAGAAGGCCCAATCAGCATCTGACTGTTCCTTATGGAACTGTCGTAATGTGTCAGTGGATCTCATACTTAGTATGTGGTGCAATAAACATCAATATATAACTTTATTTTGCAAAATGATGCCCGAAGGCTAATTGCTTGTACAATCAAGTATATAAATATAATACAATAAATATACATGGCCTTGTAAAACAGGCTATTGAAACTGGCACCCAAGAAGATTATAAAACATGAGCAAGGATACTCAATGTCAACAATTGTGGGAAGAGTTGTCACAGCTAGATACTAGTATTATATTTTCCATCACGAAGCAATAAAATGATGAATAGTTATCTCTATTGAACTACATCTTCGTGAGCATGAGACGACTTCAGTTGAATAAGAGGGTAGGTGGAAGTCACCCTGGGTTTTCTCGTACTGGATTAGAAATGATACCCGTAACTTCTCATCCTATTAAGGTTTCAATAATGTATGAAGTTCTCGCTGAGATAAAGGTCTCCCAATATGAAGTATACCTATCGTTCTGAACAATGGATACATGGTGTCAGCGGTGGGATTGCGAATATCATATGCTGTATCGCCAGCGGGCATGGACTACTGTAGTGTAAAACGCGATAATTACCGTTGAGTTGAGCACCATATGGATCCCGTGGTCTCGGACGTACACGGCGAAGTCTCCCAGGAACGCCAGGACGTCATCGTGGGTTGCTTGGTAGGGCAGTCCGCGCATGCGCACGCAGTCCCGGATGGACCCACAGGTGATGGCCTGCTGAGGCAGCATGGGTATCATGGTGGGGGTGGTGGGGATGAGCGGGAACTGCTGGTAACGGTTCCACACCTGAAGAAATTGAAAAAAAATAGATATATTTCATCCATACCATGTTATGGACTGAAATATAAAAACAGATCCCAAATGTACATTATTGCCTGAAAGTGGCCAAAGAAACAAAACAATTTCGAACAAGTCTGTATCGAGAAAAACAGTCTCGGCGTATTTGGCAACTCTACCTCCATGCCAAATTTCATGTCATCTGGCCCAAAAATTAAGAAATTGAATCCATTTAACGAAATGGCAGGAGGAGGAGAAGAAGAAGAAACACGAGGGAAAACAATGTGTCTTCACCACACCACTACGTGGTGTTGGTGACTATAAAAACGAGGAAATGTCAACAGCTAGGAACAATGGACAGGCGGTTCTTTATCCAAAAAGAAGCGAGGGGACCCAAAACTTACGTCACTTTTTCACAAAGGCTATCTACCATCCAAAATTCGTGACCTTATAGCATATCCAGATCGCAATATATAAAAACCGTGTAATCTTGCAGCCTCTTAGCGAAAAAGAAACACGACAAAGCCCGTACAAATTGTACCAGAGCCGCTCAACTTGAAAGGAAGCACGCACAGAAAATGTCCCAACATGTTTTCCAAAAATACTTGGGCGGTGAAAGAATACTATTCCTGTTCCAATAACAGCTGTTTGGATATTCTATAACGGAATTCTATATCCTGGTTTAGCACATCCAGACTGAGCACGCTATTGTACATTAAAGCAGCTACGCCTAGTTCGGGCCTGCTCAATGCAGTGTTTGTCTAAACATCTTTGACAAGGCGTCAAACTTATACTAGGATTTTGTATCAATCTTATGTGAGCTTGTTATTTTTGAAAATAAAGTTAAATGTTCCTTGCCTATCTCTGTAATTCCATAGTTGTTAGATATATTGTGAAATACGCAAATTATTCTGAATGAGAGAAAAAGGCTAGGTGTCTATCTAACGTTTTGCAAATAATGTCAGTCTTAGGTCACAAACAGAGGCACATACATGTTCAATTCAGAGTGCTATACAATTGTATTTAAGATCCCTTGAGCTCAAATAAAAACGAAGCAGTCCTATCTAATGCAAGGCGTTTAAAGCAACATCTACTTTCGTTTCGACTTTCTACTGGACGAAAAGGCCTTCCAAAGGAAGAAACGGCTCCTTACGTACTATTTTTTAAAGATTACAATCAGTTAAAATTACTAATTGAGTGCCAAACGACAAAAGGTTTTGTACAATGCTTTCGGAAAATCTACAAAAATGTTTTGTTCAATGCTTTCGGAAAATCTACAAAATGCGCGCGAACGACAATCGGCGTTATGCTTTAGTACGGCCTCTCGCACACCTGGTAACGTCACAATGGCGGCCGATTCTTGCGTGGACTGTCGGTTTGAATTACCGGGAGCCGTGACAATAATACACCGCGCTCTCACACGTCAAAAGAGACCCCGCAGAAAAAAAGGCAGAGATCTATTCGGTCATTTCCACCGTAAAAGAGCGGACCACAAAAGAAACATAAACATCCGGAAAAACACTGTATTGTAAACATGGGAAGGTTTCATGGCACGATCATTGTTGAGTATTGATTGTGTACATAAATACTGCATGCGTTCTAAACGGGCAATTACCTATACATGCATGGAGTAAAAGCGCTGTGTTGTCTATTGTGTGTGAATGCGGGCTAATTACACCGAGCACTTAAGCACAAGAACAGATCCACTCTTCCGAACCAAAACAGGTACATCGCCGCTTAGCTTCAGCATCATCACCCAGCTGATGAAATATAGATATACATGGGTCTAAAGGGAGCGTTATAAAAATTTTATCTTGGTCACATCTACTGCCACGAAACGAACTTCGCCATTTTCGTATAACCTAGTGAGCACATTTATTTTACATCTGCAACCTGAACTCCTAGCAAAAACGTACTGGTTTCACGTCTTTGATGAATTCCCAGAGAGGAGTTGGACATAACCTAATATTGTCGGAATGCGCAGGTTACATGTGTAAAAGCAGTCATGACATGCATCCTCCTAATTACGAACATCACATCGCATCAGCCTAGGTCGTATAACCGTTTAGCCAACAATGGCATACCCAGGGTCGGAGCAGACCTTACGGGTCAGCCCATCATTTTAGTGTCGTGACAATATGTCTGGAACGGTGCTTGTCTTCAACCGGGAAAACGTTTTGAACAGTTCCCAAAGGCACAGGGAGAGAGATAGCGTTGTTCGAACTCGAAAAAATACACAAGATAGAGGGGCAATGAACTTTACATGTTACCTCTCAGAAAAATGTGTTTTCGTGTTTCATGTTTGCAGTATTGCAAGAATATTGCTTGTCGAAAAACGCGGTAATTACTTACGTCGCTACCTATACATGTTTTGACTCAATGGTATTCACTGATAGATCATTGATACAATCGTTTACTTGAACTAATTTTTCTGAAATATTTCTGAAGGACAAAAAACATATACATTCAGCTCAGGTATCATTGATCTCAACGGTAGTTTTCCTAGAGCTAAAACGATGTTTAAAATTCCCCCAACAATAGTCAATACCGTTTGTGTAGGTAGTGCCTGATACTCGCACATATAGCCATTGCTGAACCCGGTAAAATCCCACCCTTGTAATTCGTGCATGGGGAACAGCGACAATGGGAAGCGGGGCCTTACCTGCTGCACCTCGGCCGCCGTGCTCCTGAACAGCTCGATGTACCGCTTGCCCAGGGACTCCTTGTGCTTGGCTAGCGCGAGCTGGGCGTAAGCTTCGGTCTCGAACAACACGAAGGCGTCTCCCGTCGACCGTCCGTTGGCGTACCTCACGAACAGGATCCCTTTCTCTCCTCCGGCTACCGGGCAACTCTGGCCGAAGAAATTCAACTACACAACACGGAGATAGAGAGAAACACACACAGTTACACTCACGTAGTGTTGCTACACTGTAATGATATCTACTGGCGTTGTTTGCGTTTATATTGATCCTGTGAGCTGTCGTTATGATATATCCGGGCTTCTCATTGGTCGGGGAGGGAATTCGAATCGTCCAAAAGGTTAAATGACGCTAATTTTCCGTGAGAGGGGTAATGACGACGATTGTGAACAAGAAGGGAGGGAGGTCACGTGATGACCCCAGCTCATCTATCATCATTGAGGCCCATTCAATAATTGACACGGGGACACAAAGCGAGTGTGCATCATTTAGCAAACTCATCTATAGTCTTTTTCGAGCGTGTTTGGCGAAAATGTATTTACTATCGATTATCATAACCCATTTTCTCACTTATTATAGAGGTCTGTGTGAATGTGCCGTTTTCTTGGGTGGTTTTTAGTGATTTTAGGATTTTTTTTATAAAAAAATGATTTGAAGAGATCGATATGTATAGAAAGTCTCAAGTAATTAATTGACACGCAACTGAGACGTCTTCTTATCTTGTCCCCACGACATTCCAATCAATAACAAATTCCGGCAACTCAGGGAGTCGGAATGTGTGAAACTAAACTAAATCTAGCCTCAACCAGGCTTCGGGAAGTGGCTGGAAAGAGTAGAAATCGGCTAAATAGAGAGATAACATGCCGGGGGAGTTTGTCTGCTGGGAGAGAACATTTTGCCACACCGAAGCCTGGTAGAGGCTAAATGAAATCTACATTGCTGAAAGCCAATGGCTGTCATATATCAACTGGAATCTAAACTGCCTTCCCGGAATTTCCGGTAATCTTTTATTTCCCTGGAATTTTCTCCTGGAATGTCCAAAATTTCCAGACGGAAATCTACATTTATCCGTGCTTCTAGCTATCTCTGTATGTAAATGAAGTCAGCTTCCTGAAATAGCAACGTCGTCATTTTTCTTTGATTTTCATTTCTTTCAGTGTGACTGTACAGGAAATACGTGTCACTATCAGACAGTGCCCATATAAACAATATAGTACAGTTCAGTATTCTCGCTAACCGCTTTGGGTATCTCTACATTTCCGTCCAGTACGTTCCCTCGTTTTCTTTGATTTTCATTTCTTCCAGTGTGACTGTACAGGAAATACGTTGTCACTACGACATAGTGCCCATGAACAATATCGTACAGTTCAATTTTCGCCTAACCGCTTCGGTATCTCCGTCCAGTGCATTTCCCCATTTGATTTGATTTTAATTTCTTTCAGTACTAGTATGACTGTACAGGAAATACGTGTCACTATCAGTCAGTGCCCATAAAGAATATTGTAAAATTCAATTTTTGGTATCTCTACATCTCCGTCCAGTGCCTTCCCTCGTTTTCTTTGATTTTCATTTCTTTCAGTTTTCAATTTTCGCCTAACCGCCTCGGTATCTCTACATTTCCGTCCAGTATGTTCCCTGGTGGACGATGGATTTATCCTCTATTGTTCCCGGAATTAAAAGACTTGGCTGACAGCGTGTCAGGTGGGATACAGAACCGATGACAGGCGCATTCAGAGAGGCAAGTTGATTGATGCGTAACAAAAGGTTAAACTGTTATTACCCCCCGAATGATATAGCACTACTGTTTCATTCTAAATCCTTTCTGATTTCCCCCAGGCCTTTAGCAACCAACAACAGAAGGTACACGTGCTGGAAGGGCTATTAGCTTTCCAATCGTTCAACAAAACATTGAAGATCTACATACAAAGTTGCTAAAGAATTCCAACAAAATTCTTTCTCACAACAACCAACGATACCTTATTTTATCGATGAATGGTTTTCTTTGGACAAGACACCACTTCGTCTCTTTATATTAACGTCTCTATACGATCGCACTCTTTTAAATGTCAGTATAACAGAATGAAATGAATGACTTAATCGTTAAACAGTCCCCATTGTAACGACGCTACAAAAGAAAATGACCTATCGTGTAGGTTCGGTGAATAGATTTGGGAATGGCTTTCTTTACTGAATCTAATCGAAAGACTTTTATAATCTAGCTTTATCCACAGGCCTGTCCTAGTCTTTGTTCCAAGACTTTATTCGCGTGCAATGTAGCATGAAACGTCGTCTGTCATTATTATCTTCTCACCTTTTCAATATTATAAAGAAACTAGAGGAAACCGATCACTTGTTATCTTAGCTACAGTCAAAACTGTCCAAGCCGGCTGTCCAGGGGAACAAAGAAAAGCGGACCCTACTCAGGGTGGTCACGGTCGCGTTGGCCAGGTGGTCACCTTGGACAGGTTGCTTAATGCTTGTGTCAATGGGGAAAATTTTTGGGACCGTGGACAGGTGGCCGACTTGAAGAGATGGTCTCCCTGGCAGGTTTGACTGTACTAGTATTGTATTGCACACCACCACATTTTTCGAAAAAGGATAGGGGCATATAGTTGGTGATTAACTACGGACTCCATGAAAAATAGTGTGAAATATACATTGATGGAGATCCTAACAAACAAACAAACAAACAAACTAATAAATAAATAAGAAATCTACACTTACAATATCAGCAGCAGTGGCAGTGTAGGGAAGACCACGCATGCGCACGATGACTTCTGCTGCGCTGTCCCTAAGGAACGCCGTGGCCTCGTTTGCGTTTCCTGCGTTGTCATGGCGACAGACAATAACGTTAGATTGAAATGAAGTTCAGTTAAAGGCATCCAATGCAGTTTTTATTGCTTCAAAACCCGATTTTCAGAGCCAATATTCTAGTCATTTATCTAAATACTAAGTTGAAACCACACTATCCCAATGTATATTGACTCTCATGGAGCAAAAATTTCTAAAATTCTGACGAAAACGGTTACTGAAAGGGCCCTGGGCTGATTTTAGGGTACCACCCAGAAAATAAAAGACTCATCTTGGGGCTTGTTTCTGCAGTTTTAAATGTCCAAAGTACTAAATGCTGACTCAAATGTGCTAATGTGAAGCAGTTTGTGCCAGTATCACAATGATTGCCTTATTCAGAATATTCCAGTTTTGCTGCCCTGATATTGCATTGCATGCCACATGAAGGTCAAAAGTGGTTTTGATATCTTCCAGAGACCAGAGAAAGTCGATGAAAAATCGCTTCAACAATGTTGTCTGCTCTTTCGTGTTCGTGCTTCTTCGGAAAATCGTGTCAGAAACAAAACAAAGGGGACGTCATTATGATTGACAGTTCTGCAGACAATTTTTTCAGGGCCCTGGCAGACGACCTCATCTTCGCTGGTAAGGCCATGTTGATTTGATTATATGGATGACATCCGCGCGCGCATGAATTTTCGTCCGTTTCCAAACAAAAACGTTTTCAACCATACTGTAAATCGTACAAAACAGTTGCAAAATGAGCAAATATATACCGTAGGTTGAAAAAATATTGGAGAACGATAGAAATATCGTAGAAAGCTAAAATCAAACGAAAATGTACAGAAATGAATTTGAAGAGTAGATTATTCGCCATACCATACTCTGTGTCATTTTTTCAACCTTCAAAACCACGCAGATTTCATAATGAAAGCAACTTTTTTTGCCAATTTTTTTTTCATTCGCACGCTCGCATCAGTTTTGAGGTTCCTGAGGATGTCATCCATATAATCAAATCAACATGGCCTAACGACTACAAACAAAAGACGGGCTCAAGTTTCAGACGTAAGGACATTGACACCGGCTGTCCAAATTCACTTTCCAAGGATCAAATAATTACTGCAATTACATTCTTTAGCGTCTTCCATTTTAGTTGAAAAGATTTACAAAGCGCAGACATTTCGTCATTTTTCTTCAGTTTTTCTTTTGTCTCATTTGTCAATAGATAAATATCAAACACAGATGTTTGGCTTTGGTCCAAAGTATGACTATGAGTCACAGATTGTGACGCCGGTCTCCGCGCTAAGAAAAATCAGGTTTAGCAACTTTTCTCGACTGAAGGACGGGACACCTGCGATTTCAGAAAGCCCGGCCAGGTATGAACAGACACTCTCCAAGCAGAGGTTTGGGTTTTGGCTTATTATGGCGTGTTTTTAGGCTTTTTTTAAATCGAGGTTTCCTTTTTTGCACTGGAATTAGCAACCAGTTGAGTTGGCGTAAATATTATGTGCAAAAAAGAAACCCGACAAAAAAGCATAAAAACACGCCAAAAATTAGCCATAATCCAAAACATTTGCTTGGGTTGGCGTAGAAAAATTCCAGTGCAAAAAGAAGATAAAAAAAAAAGCATAAAAACACGCCAAAAATCAGCCAAAATTCAAACCTCTGCTTGGAGAGTATGGACAGAAGCGTCAACCTCCTGGGCATAGAAGATAAGCTAGTCAGTTGTGCAAAATTGCCCATGGCATGGGCACGAAAACAATAGCTTCTTTTTATTCGTCCACAGATTTGAAAAAAAAATACTAGTACTCACCTCCAGCTACTTTCAAGAAGTCCTCTCCCGTGGCTTTGTAAACCTGCAATCAGTACAAAACTGGGTTAAAATCACAGATAAGGATGTTTGAAAAATACGACCACCAGTCACCCTCTGGACATTATGTTAGTTTTGTACACTAAGCGATCCAGAAAAATGCCACAGAAAAACTTCAAACCTTTACTATAACCGAAACATGTATTCATCAGCCTTGAAACATTGTGTGTACTAATCACCGTATACAGACAGGAGGACAATCATCAGTGTAGTTTTTTTATAATAGGGCTTGGAAACCCGCGATTTTTCAAAGCCAATATTCTAGTCATTTATCTACATGCGGAGTTGAAACCACACTGTCGCAATGTGTGTGGAGCCAAAATTCTCACGGAAAATGGTTACTGGAAGGGCCCTGGGCTGATTTTTAGGGTACCACCCAGAAAATGAAGGACTCATATTTGGGCTTGTTTCTGCTGTTTTAAAGGCCCAAAGTATGAAATACTGACTCAAAGATTGCCTTATTCAGAACATTTCCAATTTTGATGCCCTGAAATCGCATTGGATGCCTTTAAGATGACAATAAGACTATAGTAAAAGATTTTTTGCCGCCCTTACCTCTATGTATCTCTGGCCTATGTGGTGCTTATGTCTGAGTAGAGCGAGGTCTCTGTGTTCCTTAGAAGCGAACCTAACCAGAGCCTCCCCGTTTCTCCTTCCCTGAGGGTTCAAACAGACCGCAACTCCTCCTCTGTAAAAGGGAAAAGTGTCGAGTTAGTGGCTGATAGAGCACGTGCGCGCCTAGCGAGATTGTTAAGTACTGCAGGTATGTACTGCACGAACGCCACAGAAAAGACGTGCATATCGCCATACGTTATACCGTATGCAGGAAATCCAAGAGTTACCAGTAGGATAACTTCTAAACTCTCTGTGAAGATATATTTCATCATATCTAAGGGGTGCATTTATGAACCTTGGGCGAAGACGAAGCTATACAATGTATATAACATATCTGTGCACACAACACATGTCGGTAACATCATGCAGATACTAGTATCCAACCATGCAAGCACAAGAGCACACACCAGAAGTAATCCTCTTAAACCTTACCATCCCTTTTAACCGGTGGCAACCGTCCAAGTTAGTTTGAGGAGGTAAAAATATGGTCAGATAGAACTACATGGTTTCCATATACTAGCACTAGTATACGCGGCATGGTACAAGTTAGTAACATATACAGACAACTTGAACATCTGCCGAGAAAAGCATCTATTGTTCTTTCATCCCCTTCTTTCGCGTTTCTTATACCCCAGTAGCAAAGCCTACAGTCCCCCTTAGCTCGGTTGGATGGATATGACAATAAACTACGACAACAGTGACTTTCTCAACACCTGTTCTACACTGCTCTACGTGTAACTAGATATGTAACCCTCGCATGTAACGGTGGAGATCAACAGCTGTTTTGTTTTCTTTCAAGAAAAAGAGTTCGCATGTACAACATATTTTCTTCAAAAGGACTGCAAGAAATTAGATCTGAAGATTATTTCCTTAGTTTTAGATTTTCAGATAGAAAAGAAAAATTCGATAATCCTCGTACTATAAACTCCATCTGTTCTTACATTTACAACTGTATTAAGAAGCGAGAAGAAGCAGAACCTGTACATATGTAGTTTTACTATAGATATATTTTAGTCTACCATCGCTATTTGCCGTGACCTGTACTTAGTTCGCAATGAGCAAAAATGTACAATAAAGGTCTTTCTTTCATTCATTAAAGATAGAAATTTTACTCTTGTTGAATAAAGGACCAGAATGCTAGAATCTTTTCATTTAGAAAGGCTAAGGACAGTTTTTATAACTCGGAAGGAGTGAAGGAACACATAGTAGCAGTTTTGCACCACTGTACAAATGAAATGCTACTCAGCAATCTACAGAACTTGGTAGGCTCTATCTTTCATGTCCGAACAATTCTTATGTAACATTTTACTTAGAGGATCACCCGATATACACCCAGATACAAACTGTAACATTTTGACAATCACCCAAACTTACGTTATTGATACTAAACGGTTTGTATTAGATTAACTCTTACATAGCCTACAAAACATGTTCTTCCTTACCATTTATTGATCCATCTCTACCCATTTGCTGTTCTCTATTGTTTTTGTCTTGTTACTGCATACTTGTATGTTTGGTGGTGAGTTTAAAATTAGCTATAGCTAGAGTACCTCACCGCCATGCCTTGTATTGTCCAAGTTGAATTGTAAATAAAAAAAATACAAGTAAGAAGTTTGGAGACTTACTTGGTGATGTTGAGTCCTCTGAAGAACCTAGCGATGTCTTGGTCAGAAGACTGCCATGGAAGACCGCGCACGCGCAATATGGTATCGTCATCAATAAGCTCATTCTTTTGGCTGTTGGAAGACAAGAAAATGACAATGAAAAACTTATAAAATTTTACTTTTAAGCTTTGTAAATATCATTCCATGTGTCTGTATAGGACAAAATATGAATGTGTTAAGTTTGGATTTTATGTAGCCTCCGTAGCAGGCTTATAGAACTGGGGGTTTGGTGGTCTTCGGTTCCAAAAAGGCCGGCTATGCTGTCTATATGCAATCAGAAAATAGCACATAAAAGATCCCAAAGAACCTGAAGACCCCCAAAACCCCCAGATTTTGGCATGCTATGGAGGCTAGATTTCATGCAGCTTTCAATGGACATATTACACATTTTGCCTAGCCATTTTTTAAACCTTATCTACTTAACTTATCTAGTATTTGACCTTTAACGTTAACTTACACCAGCTCTTAAAATGTCAAAGTATCTCGTGGAATAACTCGTGCAGATAATTGACATTTAATCATCAAATGTAGCCAATGCCCAACGAGAAAAAAAAAACGTTCGACAACTTCTAGTCGACGGATGAAGACCCAGAGAGTAGGACTTACTATGTTCCCGGCTCGTACTTGTAGTCCACTGTTTCAGGATCCGTAAACTTGTGCCCTGTAATAACAAAAAACAAACAAACACACAAGTTAGAAACTGTCATATAAAAGATTCAACAGACGACTACTACTGTACTTCCTGATTTTTTCACTGTACTTTTATGTTCTCTGTTTTCACTGTACAATGAACTTATCATTACAGTTAACAAATAATTCCTGGGCTTTCTTTTTTTCTACACCTGTCGCCACAGTGAACATATAGTTCTGTGGACCATTTTTCTCAGACCGTGAAATTTTGCTACCGTGAACATAAAGTGAATTACAGTATCTCTCAGATGAAGGGGCACCAGTGCTTTTAGTCCGAACAATACAGGCTGATATAATTGGCGCTATAGGTTTGACAGGTAAGGCTTATTTATGCGGGGAGCCTCTGGCCATTCCTCACCCCTGCCCCGTGTTTAATGATGCCCCTATTGTCCCTGCTATCTCTCAAAAGGAAGACGCTTCGGGGCGAATTCCTTCGCCCTCAACACCTTCCCAAACATGACAAAAAACAACATCTTCTTGCCCTACTTTTTCCACCACAAACAATGCTGACCGGTGAAATGTTTTCAATGGCGATTCGCATTGGGTTTTAATTGGGCTTCTAAGAAGCTAGACGTCCACTTCGTATCTCTTAAGACCCGAGGCGTTAACGTATCTTAAAGGTGCCCAGCCTTTGGTGTGAAGGAGCTGATGATAATTCGATTATCTGGTCAACCTTAAGGGTCACTGTCGGTCATCTATGAAGACGAGACGTTGGAGCTAATGACTACAGAAGACTATTATGTAAAAATGTCCAAGCTACAGCGTGTTTTCCTTATTACCTAGTTAATACATTACAACTAACAATGTGTAAGATATATTTGATATGAGGGTAAAATATAATTATGAGCTTTTCATGAAGCTATTTAGGGCAATTGCAATTTCACTCCCTGAATATTTTTATGTTATGATATAGGATGGATTTACTTCACTGTGTAAAGAAATGACAAGAAAATTTACTTTCTATATTGTCCAAATCTTGGATAATAGACCCAAAACGCGTTGCTATTTGTAAGCTAAGAAGAGGTATTTTCCAAGGTAGCATATGTGAAATGATGAAAGGTAGAATGTTGGTTCTTACCTGATCCGATCAGCCTTTGGATGACCAGGCACATGGCTTGGCATTCGTCTACTGTACTCACGTCCAACCCAAGGTCTGTGGAAAAGTCTGGTCAAGGAACTCAACATATATCTTATAAGAAATTCACATTCTTAAAGTCACACCTGCGAGGACAGTTCTTGTTTTGTCCTAAGTCTGCTTCTTTGTAGCTTCCACCAGGCCTTTCTACGGGAATACGGATCGTAGAATTCGACAAAAAAGAGAGTAAAATTGGCCAAGGGGAGTCCGGGCCGCGGGGAGGTAGTTTCTTTCCTCCCTGCGCGGCCAGTCAAACCTACAAGGCGGCCAAACTCCCCTTGCAAATATTCTCCTATAGCCAGCGTAGGTAGTCTGGTAGAGAATAGCTTCTTTGCGATTTCTTAGACTTGAAAGTAATTTCTTAGACCTGAAAGTTGTTTAGTTGACACCTGTAAGAAAGAGTCCCAACATATCTTGGTTGACCTTTTTTGTGACTACCATGTCGTGATTTCCACGCGGCCATGCTGTTGGTGTAAACAGAGACACGGTTCCTGTTTTTGTCCTCAACCTTGGCGTTGCTCTGGGGTTTCCAACCGAGGAAGAAATACTCCACATTCTACGCGCTAGTCAAGTCAACCAAAACGCCAATGTATAAATTTATGAGACAAAATGCAATATCTACTAATAAAACAAACCTTTACATTCATTGCCTTCTACAGTAACAATGATTTTACGACTTTTTATACGATTATGGCACCTTTCTTCTGTACGTAGTGAAAATTTGTGGTAGATTTTTTTTGGTAGTTATGAAGCCAAACCTTCTAACAATGATTTTACGACTTTCTAGACGATTATGACACATTTTCTGTACGTAGTGAGATGGTAGATTTTGTTGTTGTCATGAAGCCAAGTCAAAAACCTGTCGCTAACGTATCTTAAAGGTTTTACGACTTCTAGAAGACTATGACACATTTTTGCTGTACGTAGTAAAATTTTGAGGTAGATTCTTTGTTGTTGTCATGAAGCTAAAATCACTTAAGTGACGAAGAGGAGCAGAGTCAAAAAACTGTCGCTAACGTATCTTAGAGGTTTTATGACTTTCTAGATGACTATAAGACGAAAAGATGCCAACAGACGACTATGACACCTTTTTTCTGTACATAGTGAAATTTTCAGGTTGATTTTTGTTTTTGTCATGAAGCCAAAACCACTTAAGTGAGGCAGCGGAGCGCGGAGTCAAAAACCTGTCGCCCCGGTTTGTGCGGGGGTCGCGGCCGGTGTCAGAACCCAGCCCCGAACCGCCGGTGTTGTCTTGTCTACCTGCGCAAGCTTTCTGCATGGATAACCGGGAAAATTATCCTCCTTTTGTTTCGGAGGCACCGATGGGTTTGCGAAGGGGCGTACTCCGGAATCTCCTGTCACCATGTAAATGTCAGGTGGGACCCGGGAGAATTTTTTATGGGGATTTAGACATCCATCCTTACTTTAGACAAAGTCAAGTTCTTGGGCGGTAAATCCTTGGATTACACAAAACACAAGAAGATTAACTTGAAAACTGAAAGTTTTTGTATACTAAAGAAAATCAAGGAGAGGTAAATTTGTCAGGTGGGACTTGGAAGGATTTTTCACGGGGATTTAGGAGGCCCATAGTTTCTTAAGACAAAGTCAAGTTCTTGGGCGGTAAATCCTTGGATTACACAGGACACAAGAAGATTGACTTGAGAACTGAAAGTGTTTGTATACTAAAGAAAATCAAGGAGAGGTAAAATTCCCTTACGTAGGTAGGACCATAAATTACCTTCTTACCGAGATAGGGGTTGAATATCTCTGTCAGCAGAACCAATCGAAAAAATCCGACAAAACACAGAAACTTTTGATGAATTATTAGACGATAATTTTTGGTTGATAAAAAGTTTTCACGAAAAATATTCTGACGAAAGCTGCCTCAGACAAGCTACTAGCAATGATGACAGGTGTAATTATGTTTACGGTTTAATGAACATCTGTAAAATAAATAAAAACAGATGACACAAATTCGTATAATCTTGGAGCAAAATTAAAGGCTATGTGATCCTGATTCGTTGAAATGTCACGTTTGATTTTTTCCACAATGTTTGTTTAAATTCCCAGCCTATAATTTTACCCATTATGATGGGACAAAATACCCTGGGGGTGTTGGCTTCAAATGCTATTATCTACAGTCGCTATAATGGCTTGCTACAGAGGCGCTTTTGTGTGCGAAGAGAATCAAGTCATTCACCAAGAACCCAGGGACGTTGTCTAAAAATCTGTGTTCTGTCAGTCAAGAAACTATCATGTCCAGGGGTCTACCCAAAAATTCTTAGGGAAAAGGTGCTCAATGAAAAAAATGAGCGAATTTTCATGAAAATGTTCAGAGAAAACCTTACATTTGAACATTTTGGGAGAGGTGCTAGGATTTTGGGAAGAGGGGGAGCACCCTTGCTTCATTGCTTGGTCAGATTGTGCTTAGAGCTTCGATGTAAGATCTACCTATATATAGTAAGTGAACCGTATTAGAATTGTCATAACAGTTGCGTAGGTAGTTTAGCCTACAGAAGTATCTATTTCCTGTCCTGTAGCGGCGCCCATCGCACGCACCTTACTGTGGAATCTGACCCAACCCACTAGAGCAACAATTACAAAGTCATACAGGTATAACCACACGTATAATCCACTCAGATTACGACACATCCTGACAAAACGACCGTGGTTTTAAATCAGAACCGTCCCGCCAGAGAGTAATTGTGTTAGGTGACCAGATTTTGAACTATTTTGGGATGCCGTTGTGTACAATTTGGGAGATTGCGTCACCAGCTTTGACAAGATATACTAGTCGCCATGTTGAAAAAGCCATGCTACTCAAAACGATCAATATATGAATGTTTTGAAAAATACTGTACACTACCTTCCACAAAACCATATCAAAGGCCATACTGCTAATTCTTAAAATAACACTGCCTGTTCAGAGCGCTACAATGCCTGATCTAGTCCGTCGTTTGCATGCTAATCCGGAATTGTTTCGGTTGAGGTCTCGGGTAAACAAACGGACAAGCCTCCGTGTAAACAGACGTCCCTCCATGTGACCGACCGATTGTAAACATGGACACAAAACACGGCGAATGCCAACTCTCACGTGAACGTATTTTTAGCCAGCCCTCCCCACAGAAAACTTCCAACACAACTAGGGGGATATACTCCTCCCATCTGTCGTTATCAAATACGTGCTAACTGTTTTATAGACTACTGGGGAGTTACTGGACCGAGCGTAAGACCAGAAGCCTGAACGAGGAATTCCGGAAGCACTGTGCTACAATATGTACGACATGCAATATGCAACACGGGCAGTTAATCAAACTACTAGCACACTGTCAACTCGATCAACCAACTGTTGCTTCAAACCGAGATTTCTACCGCATAGGCAAGTCACATGCGTCCCTTACGACATTAATAGGGATATCCTCTGAGGTATTTGGAAACTACGGAGCACAGATTATGTGGTATTCGGTGTGACGTGGTGTAATTCGCCGGATGGAGACTTGACTTGCATATCGCTAACACGACCGTGGGACCTTACCGGTTGAAAAGGGACCACGTTAGCATAAGAATGGAACGCGGAGCCCGGGTAAGTGTACACGAGGGCAAAGGCTTTCTGCTCCCCGCCTGGGCTTAGAGCGAGAAGGCGGGCGTGTAGCGTGTATAGTTCACGGTGATACAAACAGAGACAATGTTTAGGAGGTGAATCATACCGGTGTATCGGCGCGTGAACGAGAAAAGGATACGTTGTGCCATGTCCGCCACGGAGTCGATCGCCGGGGAGGTCGACTGGAATTTCCGAAACTCCCGTCTCAAGTCGAAGAAGGCGTAGAAGTAGTCGGGGAGGCTGATGCCCTTCTTGCAGGTCTCCGGGTGGAGGCACTGCCTCATGGCCTGCTGCCCGTCCACCACCAGACAGTACGGTGCCCCGACCCCGTTGGTGAGAGACTGGTGTAGCTGTGACACACACACAACAAGAGAGCATGTCAGACAACTTGTAACGTAAATAACGCCCCCTTCATGACAACACAACCAGAACGGGGATCAATATAGGCTTTCCCAGAACGTGATTTTTACTCCACACACGTCAAATGTCGAGAAAAACACCTAAATCCGGCCTCAGACTAGAATACACCAGGTGAGAGCTACCCTGGGTGACCCCGGCACTACGAAACCAGTACAGGCACGATCACATGTTGTGTAGGGGAGAGAGGGGGGACTGTTTGATCACCTGTTCTAAGACGGCTTGGATGGGCGCTCCGCCGGCAACGGCCTGCTCGTCCAGCCCGGTCCTCGACTTGGCCTCCTCGGAAAGTTCGCTGTGATCGGGTTTGACCACCAGACTCTGTACGGGGACCGACACCTGGGAGGTAGGGAGGGAAGAACAGGTATAAACACGCCGCCTATCTCGTCCCGGTGTTCCATCATCAAAACACGGATATAACACGACATGGGAGGGGGATTTTGTACTCACCGTGTTCGCTGTAGTGTCCACTACGGACCACAGCATGTGCAGAATCTCGCTCTCGTCCGATCCGAGCAGCTCTCCGGCCGCTTGACCGGCCGTGGTGCAGGACAGGACCACTAGGTTACTGTAAGAGCCCGCCATCATTCCAATCTACCAAGTCCACTCAAGCACGACCGCTGAACCTCTGACCGCGGGTGCTGCTCACGCCAGCATATATAACCCAACTCCGCTTGGCGTGCAAATCATATGCAAATCGGGCCGGTCGCGAGTTGTCGATACCGCCCCATGTACCGCATTGTTTCCTAATGCCTCCCATTCATTGATTGGCTTTTAACCCGGGGGACGTGGCACAGGAAACCGGCACAACCAGTTCGAGATGCGCGCGCAGGTTTTTTCTTTTTTTTTTGTATCAACAGACAAAAAAGTGTGGAGAGTAACACATGCAGTTACTACGTACGAATAATAAAAGAGGCCGTGCTCTTTCCCAAATCCCACCGTGGATTTCTGTACAAACATCGGAAAACCGCGTGGCAGAAACCTTATAAGTAAGTTTACAAAATTGCAAACGGGCGGTTTTCTTTTCTTTAAATGGTGGTTTGGTGTACGTTGGTGACGGCTATGAAGGTGTGGTGGCGAGCCGTAGCAAATGTTGGACTGCTTTGTTCTTCAAGTGTTTAAGGGTCACTTGGTGAATGAAACTCCCGTTGCCCAAATCTGGCCTGGCGGTTCGGTAATTATGAGAGCTGCAGGCACCGCCCATGGGCTACCTGACTCACTCCCTGACAGCGATTCATCAAAAATAATTACCGTGTGGGAAGAACTACCTGGACGGTGGAATGTCAGACGACTTTTTGAAGCCCCAAAATGCACGAGAAAAAATTGACTCGTGGCATTCAATATGGCGATTTTTTTCCTCATAACACAAGAGTTGGACGTAGACGATCAACATGCTAGACAAGTTGTCAGACAAGTACATCGGTCAAAATCATCTAAATTGTCGGTAGAGTAGTCTGTGCCTAATCCGTATGGCTTCTGAGGGAAAACAGAAACAGTTTTTTTTCATGGAAATTTTCACAGACACTATGGGGACAATGTAGTTTGTTGTGTTTATCGCAGTCAAGCCGTTTTGGCGTCAGAACTGGTCGGACCCAAACACCTGCAACACAGGGCCCAAGTCCGCCTGGACAGAACAAAAGAATGGGGGGACTTAATGCATGACAGGACGGGGCGAACATCGCACATTCCGGGCGAATCTTCCCTTCCAGAACGTCGCCATTTTGACGACAACATAACACTGCCATTTTCAACAACTTCCACTCAAGAAAAAACAACCACTGTTTCACGTTTTGAAGATTATTTCAACGTTTTCTTGCTCATTTTTGCCAACAGAAGGAAGAACACTATGGAAAGGAAATCTTGTAGTTTTTTTTTTTGGCTTAATGTAGTGTACCAACACGGAAGTCTGCCCCCTTACCCAAACCCGGAATCGTACACACCGTCTGGTTGTTTGTTGTTGTTTTCGGGGCGAAAGTAACAGTAGAGTTATTTGATTTGCACCTAGCGGGGAGGCCCTCCTCTCGTAATTGGCGGGCGGAGTGAAGTCAGTTTACACCCGCTTGAACAATACAAACTCGCCGGCGTTACGTGTTCAACCACCACCTTTTGTCGGCCGGGGTCGCCCCCGGTTTTGTTTGCCGAGTGTTCTCCGGTTTCCCCCTCTTCAGAGGTGCCCAGTACTCGAGTGGTTCGGGACACCCTGTTTTTTGTCAACAAAACATGGGGGACACGTGTGTGACGCCTGTTGACATTGAAATCCACACGCCGCGATTATTTCAAAGCCCACCCCTTTTCACAATCAATGCATCTATACGACACAATCTTCTCGCTACGCATATACTTTCTTGACACAACAAAAAGTACAGGGACTCTTGTATGGTCCTCTACAACTAAAGATCTAACAAAGCTGAATATCACAGAGAAGTTGGAACTACAGGATGTGTGCTTAGTACTTTATTTAACTCTTGTCCCGCTGGAAATCTTTTTATAATGAATGAAAGACCTAGGCCTTTATTGTACATTTTTGCTCATTGCTAACTAAGCACAGGTCACCACAAATAGCGATGGTAGACTAAAATATATCTATAGTAAAACTACGTATGTACAGGTTCTGCTTCTTCTCGCTTCTTAAAACAGTTGTAAATGTAAGAACAGATGGAGCTTATAGTACGAGGATTATCGAGTTTCATGAGGAATGTGAATTTTTCTTTTCTGTCTAAAAATCTAAAACCAGGGAAATAATCTTGTATACGATTGAAGAGAATCTTTCATTATTATATAGAGTACAGTCCACAATAAAATGACTATATATAACAGAGAAGTTGGAACTACAGGATATGTGCTTAGTACATTATTCAACCCTTGTCCTGCTGGGAAGTTTTTACCATACATTCTGCCTGTTCTGGGCTTTTAGAACCCATCAAATGCATCAAATGAGGAGTCCTGCTTTTACGTTGCTATTTTAGTAGCTTTCGTAGCAGGCTTATAGATCTGGGGGTTTGGTGGTCTTGGCTGTTTTTTGATTAGCCCAATTAAAAAAAACGGGGGTAATTCAACTACAGGCCGGCTATGTTGTCTATATGCAATCAGAAAATAGCACATACAAGCTAACAAAGGCCACGAATACCCCCCAAACCCCCAGTTTTTGGCATGCTATGATGCTTTATGGTATGGTACATTTATTTACCAATACCAATGTCCTGAGCCCTTAGAATAGAACCCTCCTAAAATAATGATAATAATAATAATAATACTTTGCTATTTTCTTACATTGTCCACAAGTTGCCATATGAAGTTACACATCAAAACAAAGCTAAGGGTCTCTACTTTTTGAAAAAAATGACTTTGCAAATTTTGACTGCAGTGGCTATAATAGTAAATTTGTTGTAAAATTCTCAAAGTCTAAAACACTCATGCATTCGCCAGAACATAAATGCACATCCAAGCCCAAAGAAACTGTATAAAAATTGCTACATACATATACATATCCATACACTCTATGCATTATATTGTCGGTATATCGAGCAAGAAATTTTTGTCAGGCCTACAACAATTAACTTGAAACTTTTCTTAAAGTACGATGACGATTCTATATCTATATAGGTAACTGTACATGTGTTCCTATATATGTCATAATCAATAAGAAAATTTAACAGTAAATTCTAGAACAGGGCATGAGGTCTGTTTGCATTTGCAATAAGTGGTGTTATTTAGTTGTCTGCGAGTATTTGGTAGATATACGATACACCAAACAATCCGCATTCCTGTCATTTAAAAGATAGGCCTGACGTCCCAACAATCTTGGCTCTTTCAAAGTTTTAATCCGGAATTTTACAATATAATTAGTCAGCGGCGATCATTTTTGTCCATAGACCCTATAGCCAGATTAGTGCTTTGACTTATTTTACCTAAAAATATTAACCGTCTGTTTTTAAAAACAGAGTAAGCTAGCAACTCTTGAAGGATACGTAACCTACGTTAAATATTATCGTTAACTACAACTGCGCAAAACCTTGGAAAATAAGAGAAACATATGTTCAAGTGGGGTTCTCTATGCTATGAACTGTTAGACTAGATATTGTTGCAAATTATCTTCTGTTTTTTTTTGCGTTTGGTTATTGGTTTACATGTCTTGTATGATTATTTATTTGTTTTGGAAAATGCAAATAAAGATTAAAAATATTAACAGTCACTGCAAGGAGAGTGACTCCGAAAGACCCATACCTATTCAAAATTAGTCCTACAAAAAAGCACGAAATTGGTAGGAATTACTGCTAAAACATAAATACGACAGACAACATACGACAGACCGGAACCTGCCGCCTTTTTGTTGTCTTGTTCCCAAGAGGATTGGATGTAAAAATATAGATACCATGACAGTATTTGACAGTGAGGATTACGATGCATGTAAGTTGTATGTACAAAAATTGTACATGTAGCGAATCACTGCCATTAGTAGTGTATAACTCCACGGTCGGGCATTTGGTTGGAGTCATTTTAAAGTACAGTCAGTACAAACATGAAAAAGATTGTGATATGTTTCCTTTCGGTTGATGTTGTCGGTCAACATAAAAAAAAAAGAAAAAAAAAGCTGATAGAAAGTCTGATAGAAACCTAAATTGTCAAACAGCCTAGGTACATGTAATATATAATTTCACACGTTTTTACGTACTTCAATACATAAGAATATTCTTGTAAACACAAAACAAAATTGGCTAAATGTAGAGATAACATCAAAAAACAAAATGGCGACCACCTGTTGTCTTTTTAACATGCATGCTGGAGTCAACACAAAATTGGGTTTCTTAAAATAATTATTATACTATTATGATTTTACACGTTTACACTTTTTGACTTATTTCAACCTATAAGAATATTCTTGTAAGCACAAAACAAAATTGGCTAAATGTAGAGATAACATACAAAAACAAAATGGCGACCACCTGTTGCTTTTATAACATGCATGCTGGAGTCAACACAGAATTGGGTTTCTTAAAGTAATTATTATACTATTATGATTTTACACGTTTGCACTTTTTGCCTTATTCCCCCCTATAAAAGTATTCTTGTAAGCAGATATTGGCTAAACGTAGATATAACATCAAGAAACAAAATGGCGACCACCTGTTGCCTAAATAACATGCATGCTGCTGGGGTCAACACAAAACTTGGTTTCTCAAGCTCAAAAAATAGCCAAAGACAATAGTCACAAATTACAACTTTCCCCCTTTTTCCGGCCAAAATGTGTCTATTTTTTATGTTCCCTGAGTTTTGTATTATAATTTAGAGGCCATCTTAATTCTTCTCATTCTAAGAACGCAATAGATACGACATGTATCATGTGGCAGATATCGTATTGGAGTTTACTGAAATTCGACTTCCCCTTTCGTTGTGTACCTATGACTAAATATTAAATGGCAGCTAGTCTTATACACAGTATTACAACGACGTACATCTACAATTAAAATGCATTCAAGTTTCAAGTTTATTTATTTAACCAGGATATACCTCAGATCTACCGATCTGCTTTTCAGTTATTCCTGAATTCTCTACAACACTGCATTACATACAGTGTTGTAGAGTTCAAACTTTGTTCTAATACAAAAAAAAAAAAACTCACCATGAATTTTCGGTCGATCTAGTCAACCTTCGTCAGATGAATGTTGGAACAAAGTTTGAACTCTGCAACTATGGATTCTACTAACGCAGATGAACTTTCATACGGATACATTACATACAATTATTACAAAATGATAAGACGTATATGTATCTTATAAGAGCTTCATGTTTTAGAGTCCCTCATGTGCTTTGATAGTCCTTACTTGAAATTCCCGTGTGGTAACATTGTTTGTTACTCGTGTGGCAGGGTGTCCCATTCTGCAATAGTTCTGTATCTGTATCTGTATCTGTATAGCCGGTATAACCGCCATTCGGCGTAACACACCAGCTTCGCAGGCACTCGGCGCGGCGGCAGCTAGCTATATCACACCGAACGACTTGTTACACTCAATCTTAGCACATTCAATTGCAGGAGTTGTTGAAAGCTTTCTAGTGATGATGCCCCAACTGTGCTTGGTGGAAACGAGTTCCAGTCTGCGATAGTTCTGGGGAAATACGAGTTTTTTAACACCTCAATTCTTGGTTTGATAACTCTGATATTTGAAGGCATGACTGTTTCTTGTTCTTTTCTGGGCTGGTATCAGATACTTAGTAGTTGGGACGTCCACCAGTTTATTAGTCATTTTGTACATCATGCACAGTCTAGGCATTTTTCTTCTGTCTTCCAGTGACCCCCACTGTAGGTTTCTCTTCATTCCCGTTACAATATTACCCCTTTCATAGTTGTTCGTGAAATGGTTTTTTGTGGGGTCGTGTGGCGTAGCGGCAGAGTGCGCGACTCGGAACTAAGAGTCCCGGGTTCGAGTCCTGACATGATACCGATCTTGTGCCCTTGGGAAAGACACTTTACACGACTTTCCTCACTTAGCTCAGGTGTAAATGAGTATTGTCCTGTCATGTATTTGTCCCCTGTGTTGGTGACGGCATTAATATGAGTTGAAAAAACTTGAAAGTGTCCCCACCACGTCTGGTGATTACATGTTGGAATAAAAAAAAAATTGACGCTGTTTGATTTTGGCCATATCTTGTCCAGTTTGAAGGTATTTCGTGTTAACGTTGCAAATCTTGTTCTGTAGTTAGATCGAATGTTCCATGTTTGTTTTTGTCAGGAAATGACTGTGTATATTCTAACCGACCGCAGGTGACATGTATGATGTAAACACATGCATTTGTATATTGGCGTTTATTCACAAACACTGTGGTGCATGCATAGGTAAAGAAAGCATTTGAAATACTGTGAATTGATGTCCGTTTTAAATCATTTTTGTTTTAACGCTGATCATCTATATACATGTATGTATATATATATATATATACTACGTAGTATACATAATACATAAAGGTATGGACCGGAAATGATCTTACTAGGCCATGTAAATTACAAACATATTTTGAATGAAACAACGCTTCAGGGACTGATTAAATGCATTCATTTACTACATATTTTTTTTTACCTCCGGGGAAGGAGATATCCTTCCGCGAGGAGGTTTTACTATGGTTCGAAACATTTCTGTCAGCAGCTGTTTCTCGCGATCGGCTGGACGGATTTGTCTGTGGTTCGGTATACGTATTGCTGTTGGGCTGCAGATGATGCAGAACGTTTTTGTTTAATTGTATATGTGTTTATGGGCGTGGAAATAAAAGGTTTTTAAGTGCTCCGGACACCCCCGCCATGCTGAAAATGGAATTTACCATGTTGTTAAGGAATGGGGAGGTTTCAGTTTTGGGTCTTACCATTTAAAAAGGGTCAAACAGAGGGGTGTCTGCTTCCGATATGTATTTTGAAATGTTATCGCAGTTGTATCTCGCGTTGGGGTAGACTGGACTCGGTGTATGTTCTTCTAATGGGCTGTAGATGGTGCAGGTTTTTTTGTTTTTATTGTATATGTGTTTTGGGGCGTAAAAATCTGAAAATGGTCGCGCGCGGCGCTGGGCTGGCTGCCAGCGCAACTTCCGGGTGGGCCAATGGGTCAGGGGTCAACGCCCTCTTGCGCAATCTTGGATGTTTTCGGCGTATAGTACGACTTCTTAACTTACAAATACCGTGGTATACTGTCTCAGACGTTCTCGACATGCATTTTTACCGTGGGTACATGGTATGGGCTGCAGATGAAAGTGTTGACCAGTCCTGTATTAACACAACCAGGAACGCTAAATCTAACACATAAAATTCAACACCATCAACTATACAGAACAAACAACATGGAAAAATATACAATAAAAAGCCCGGAGGTATAAAATCTCAGATTTTACTTGTTTATTCATGTAATCACCAGACGTGGTGACGGCACACTCAAGTTTTATCAACTTATATCAATGCCGCCACCAACACAGGGGACAAATACATGACAGATCAATACTCATTTACACCTGAGCGAAGTGAGGAAAGTCGTGTAAAGTGCCTTTCCCAAGGACACAAGATCGGTGGCATGTCAGGACTCGAACCCGGGACTCTAAATTCCGAGTCGCGCACTCTGCCGCTACGCCCCACGGCCCCACATTTACTACATATACATGTAGCGTCTATTTGTTACTGTTTTGGGGCAGTTTTTTTAGACAGTTAAATAGGGAATCTGACAGTAGGTTGATGAAACACGGACAAGCCCTGAGAAACCACGAAACAGCATGACACATTATTCGTCTGATATTCTAAACGTTTGTTGACGAAAACATGACCGAATTCCAACACTAGAGTTGCAAAAATAACTGTCTGCATTTGAGTCAGAGTTACAATTTTTTTACGTCGTGTAAATACGTTGTTTCCAATTTTGCCAAGTTATAGTTCCAACGCCAACAAACGACTTTAAAATAAAACATGACTGAAAACATATACGTGCCGGTTGGCGAGGAATTTTTTTCACTTTATAGTATTTTGTTAAAAACTGCACAAATAGCACGTGAACGGAATAATATCTTTATTATAGTTCTTTATATATATACTTTAAAATAAAACCTGACTGAAAACATATTCGTGCCGCGATGGGCGAGGATTTTTTTCACTTTATAGTATTTTGTTAAAAACTGCACATAGTTCCTTGTAACTTGAATTAGGTGTTTTAATGCCTGAAAATGTAGTAGAAGTAGTCTATGGTTGTCTATATTCTGAGCTCTATTCTGCATTGTTATGCGTGCTTTAAGTTTATATTTTTGGATGCGTGGTTGCTTTACGATTGAATAGCAACAAACATATTTCTGACAGACTACGAGAATTATGATTACAAGTTGTGATAAACATTAGACAATTTCCGGTGCAGACAAGATTAGACAACTCATAATAGTCAGTCGAGATAGTTTCGAGTGTGTTTGTCGGAGGGGAGGGGGGTCATTATGGTGAAGCGTATGCGTATATGAGAATTTCTAGCCATAAATTGAATATAGAATTAGGAAGACATAAAAAAAAACCGCGACCAGAGGTTTTGTCCATTCTGTCCCATGATATCAATTGAAGACGAACAACATTTTATTTTGAATTGTGCACTATATAACGATAAACGCACAAAGCTGTTCAACCTTCTCTCGGCCTGCTCAACAGAATTTGTTACATTCCATGCTATAGATAAATTTAATTTCATCCCAGAATGTAATATAACCCTTACTGTGTACAAATAGGTAGATATATCAAAGAATGTTTAGACCTTAGAACAAGTAGTATGAATTGACTTATCTATTGTTTTGTACGTAAGATAATTTCGTTGTACCCATGTATTTGTCTGTATATCTACATGTCTTAGACCTTACGCTAAACTTTTTTTGTGTCAATAAAGTTCTCTATAGTATACGTAGCTTGCAATGGGGACCTATAAGTATAAGGTTAACAATCTTGTTATGCTTTCAGATTGGAGATTGTGACAATATTTTCACATATAGACCAGTTTGAACATTTTTTAGCATGTTTATACACACGAAATGGAGTCTGTTTATATATCATACGTCCATTGGATTCAAGAGCGACAAGAGCTATAGAAACTTTGATTGTCAAACAGCCTAGGTAAAATATAATTTCACACGTTTTTACGTATTTCAACCTATAAGAATATTCTTGTAAACACAAATTGGCTAAATGTAGAGATAGCATCAAGAAACAAAATGGCGACCACCTGTTGCCTTTCTAACACGCATACTGCTGGGGTCAACACAAAACTAGATTTCTCAAGATCAAAATATAGCCAAAGACAATAGTCACAAATTAAAACTTTTCCATACGCCTATGAGAAATGGCGTCTGTTTACATATTATACGTCCATTGGACTCAAGAGTGACAAAAACGGCCACATGTATCGGTATTTACACAACGTTGCGACTAGTACTGTGCAGTAATGCATGTCATAAATATATAATGATTCCACACATTAAAGATACATATCCGCAATCTAATCTCACAGTATAATGGCACGGATACAAAAGGCAGTTATATGTACGGTTCAGGACAGATTAGTACAGGATAGAACGATTCGTTACAAAATCAAATCAACTTTAATGCTCAACACCTGTAACTACTACAATGTATGGTAAAGAAGAAACAACAAGGGTAGATATATGAACAATACGAAAATGCAAGAGCTAATTTGTAATGATACTAAAGCTAATCTACTGTATGTTTTTTAGGAGAGTATTATTACATTTCATAATTCAGGACATATGTCAGCTAGTTACAATATGGTGTCGTTTTTGTAGTGATTCAGACATGAATTTTCCAACGTACACTGATACCTGAGTTCGTAGCGCACGAAAGGAGCATATATGTGGTTTTGAATGGGGGTAATGTAACATTAGTTTTGGAAGCTATGGATTTCATCAACTTTTGTCTGTTTTCTTCATATGTTGGAAATGACATCATAAAGTGGAATTCGTCTTCAATATCCTTCTTGCATGTCGGACATAATCTGTACAGGTTCTGCTTCTTCTCGCTTCTTAAGACAGTTGTAAATGTAAGAACAGATGGAGCTTATAGTACGAGGATTATCGAGTTTCATGAGGAATGTGAATTTTTCTTATCTATCTAAAAATCTAGAACTAGGGAAATAATCTTATATACAATTGAAGAGAATCTTTCTCTTATTATTCTATAGAGTATGTTAAACTTTTGCCGTGTTACCCTAACCATGCTAACAAACCGCACTGTACATACAGCACTTCTTCAAACTTGTACGGTTTAGCAAAGATTAGTACAAAATAGTGTGATTCGAGTTGTACCCTTACTTAACAAGAAAAAGAAACATATGAACAACAGCGTAGCATATCAGGTAAAATGTTTATATCCAAATCGTAGACATGCAATGTACCGACAACACATGCCCTCGCTTTATAACTTATAACAAAGATGGGTAGAAATCAAAGTATAGTAAAGGTTTTTTTTTCATTGACATTCGTTTGAAATGGGTCATACATAGGTCTACAAGAGGAAGCTCTACAAAGAGTGGTCTATTTTTGCTAATTCATAAAATACTGACAATGTGTACGTTGTGGTTGTTGATGTATCATCTGCAAGAATTTTAGTTATGAATACCTAGAGTTCTGTCATTTCACTCAAGTTTTTCAAAGATGTTTACGGAAATATCACACTTAAGTTAAACGTTTGTCGTCTTACCCTAACCACGCTAAAAAACCACACTGTACATACAGAACTTTTTAAAACGTGTATGGTTTAGAACAGACTAGTACAGGGTGGTGTGATTCGAGTTGTACCCTTAATTAACAGGAAAAAAACAACATATGAACAACAGTGTAGCATATCAGGTAAAATGTTTATATCCAAATCGTAGACACGCAATGTACCGACAACACATCCCTCGCTTTATAACTTATTATACAAAGATGGGTAGAAATCAAAGTATAGTAAAGGTTTTTTTTCATTGACATTCGTTTGAAATGGGTCATACATAGGTCTACAAGAGGAAGCTCTACAAAGAGTGGTCTATTTTTGCTAATTCATAAAATACTGACAATGTGTACGTTATGGTTGTTGATGTCTCATCTGCAAGAATTTTAGTTATGAATACCTAGAGTTCTGTCATTTCACTCAAGTTTTTCAAAGATGTTTACGGAAATATCACACTTAAGTTGAACGTTTGTCGTCTTACCCTAACCACGCTAAAAAACCACACTGTACATACAGAACTTTTTAAAACGTGTATGGTTTAGAACAGACTAGTACAGGGTGGTGTGATTCGAGTTGTACCCTTAATTAACAAGAAAAAAAAACGACGTACAATGCAGCATATCAGGTGTAATGTTTATATCCAAATCGTAGACAATTATAACATCAGGGGTTACACACAGATGTAATTTGGCTACTGTATGCGATCCCCGTCTAGTGAAAGGGGCCTAATCTATAGTACAGACGCCTCGTGGTTTTTCAGAGTACACCACTGAGGGGGGAATACCGAGAAGTGATACCGGTGACCCATATCCTCACATGACGCGGGGAAAAACGCACGCCACCATACCTGCCCTTGGCGGGGAAAATGAACCAAAATGGCGGCGGCTTCTCACATGTCGCGGAAGTTGTTCCAAACCGCAGTGTTTTGACGTTCATATTGTACATGTTAAATTTGATGAAGTGCTGTATGTACAGTGTGGTTTATTTGTTAGTATGGTTAGGGTAAGACGACAAACGTTTAACTTCAGTGTGATATTTCCGTAAACATCTTTGAAAACTCCTGTTTGAAATGACAGAACTGCGTATTTATGGATAGGATTCATGCAGATCAGATGCACAACATAGGCATACAGACATACAGATTATACAAAACGTAAAAGGGTGCCAAGCCCCTGTCACTTATTCACAAATTTTGCCTCCCAAACACAAGGCAAACGTCCCCCAATAATGGCTAGGAGTAGATCAATTAGCACACACACACAGATGTACACACTTTTAAAGTGTTCTGAATGTTTATCAAATTAGTCTTTTTGAGATGCATTTCAGAGAATTTTGTAATAGTTTTGTAATAGTTCTTGAATATTTTGTCATATATCAGTTTTATTGGGAGGAATTTCAGAGAATTTCTTAATACTACTGTTTTGAATATTTATCAAAACAACAAGCAGGAAAAACAATGCTCCAGAAAATAACCCAACTCATGATTACGAAGAATATCATATATCAATGAAACGTGATATATTTAGGATCAACTGTGACTTCCGCCTGTTTAACAGCCACTGTTGTCACTGTCCTGGATCTTAGTCACAGTTGGTAAACATATTACAGAAAATGTCATGAGCGGTGGTACACCTAACATCCCGTTTTCACTAGAGGCATCGACCTCTGAGTGAACAAAGATTTAAAAGAGTGCTGAACGAATTTTCTGGATGGAGGACGATTTTTGCAACGTTTTGTGTGTTTTGCTGTCTTTTAAATCATACTTTAACTCAAATCAATCTGATGAAGCTATATATGGCAGCCAAAATTCTCCTATGTAGGTATGACGGGAAACCAACTGTTGATTATGACTTACGGCCAAGAGATAGGGAGGTAGATAGATACTGATAGAAAGATAGAGAGATAGATAGATAGAGGGAGAGAGAGAGAGAGAAGAGGGAGAGAGCTGCTAGGGAGAGAGACAGAGGTGGAGGGTGAGAGAGAGAAAAGAGAGACAGGGAGAGAAGAGAGATGGAGAGAAGAGACAGAGGGAGAGAGAAGAAAGGCAGACAGAGAGAGAGGGAGAGAAAAGAGGGAGGGAGAAGAGGCAGACAGAGGGAGAGAGGGAGAAGAGAGAGGTAGAGAGAGGGAGAGAAGAGACAGAGTGAAGAGAGAAAAAAGGGAGGGAGGGAGGGATGGAGAAGAGACAGAGGGAGACAGAAGAGAGGGAGAGAGAGGGAGATAGAGAGAGAGGGAGTGTGTGAGTGTGTGTGTGTGTGTTTGTGATTTTGTGTGCGTGTGTAAATACGCTTGCCCGTGTGTGTGACTTTGTGTATGTATGTGTGTGTGTGTGTATGTTTGTTTGGGTCGCTACAATGTGAGACAGATCGGAATTTCGTTCAGTCATTCAAGGTAGCCTAACGGAACTCAAGATCTGAAATCCCAGCGATTTATTTATTTCCAAAGAAGTCATAAAATCAGGATCTTTTAGACATCTCTATTCCGCGAATTGCCGGAAGTTTTCCCCACAACATGGACCGGTTCATTGTCCCTACACGCTGCCCTGTAGTCTGATATCTCTTCATCGCTTCGCATCGATGGTGATAAACGACACCAAAAACAACCTGTTGTCGTCTGAATCAAAATGTCGTCCGATTCAAAATGGCGGCCAAACTAAAAAGTTTAGGAAACATCCCTTTGCATCTAATTTTCCCTCAAATGAACACAACTATGCCGCATGTCGCGTTAGCTATGTGAAGAATTCACCCAATTCTACTTGCACGGCTTGATGTGTTTTTAAAACACAAATTCTGGGGGGAAAATGACAGTTTTGAAACACCATACATGCATGACCGCCTGCTATAATTGCCCCCTTTGCCTGCACATCTTCACCTGTAAAAATTCCTCTGCATATTGACTCCACCTTTACTGGACCTGTACAGGGGTTGTCTAAGTCTGCCTGTACTGTAAAGTAATCCCCTGTATTTCTCACTTGTACCGTTATCAGGACAGGAAAGTCACCCCTTGTTTTTTTCATGCCCTTGAGCAATATTTTTAGTCTTCCTTTGGTTCTGTTGTGGACGGTGGAAGAGGGGTTTTTTTAATGTCAAACCACTATCCACGGCCATTCCCCCTCTCCTGGCTTACTTCAATAAGCAGGAATGGGATTAACTCCGTATTTGTGCACATCGTTAATTGGCCCAGAAGAATCGAGTTTTGAAAGGACTTAAAGGTACCGAGTTGACCCCTCGCCGCCCAGTTTTGGGAGATAATGACGGCGTAACATGCAAGCCCCCGGGGCGCTGTCAGATAGCTATAGAGCCGACCGGAGACAAACGACGGTGCCGCGGGGGATCATTACGGGGGCACCCATCTCAAGAGGGGGTTCATCAAGTCTACCTGCAATCTTCAAGGATCTCGAAGGAGATCTGTATACTGCTCCTTTCGAAGACTTCAGCAAAATATATAAACAAAGTATTTGTTGTGTACTACTGTAACCTCAATGTGGTCAATACTCAACTGAGAGAGAGAGAGAGAGAGAGAGAGAGAGAGAGAGAGAGAGAGGAAGAGAGAGAGAGAGTGGAATTGCGGTTTCTGTACACAAATACTTCATTTAAATCTTAGACCTATCAGCATTATACATTACAAATAAGACTTAAAACAAGTCACAAATCCTTGAAAATCACTACTATCAAAACGTAAAATTCCGTAGCGTACGATAAAGATACTAGTTTTATATATACTAGTACGAGTGGTGTTTTGGGAGGTGTTAGTGGGAGTGGAAGTGGAAGTGGGGAGGGGGGCGGTTAGTGGGAGTGGGGAGGGGGGCAGGCCTTGGGCAGACTATTACCATTACTGACTCAGCGGGAGCCTGGCGTTTTTGTGCTGCAGGTGCAGGACTCACAGACCGTGTAGCCCGGGACCTGTCACCGCCTGCCCACCCCCCTCTGGGTCCCTGATTATACCCCGTGTGTGTTGTTGAGATATTCCACAGCACTTACAAACTTGTTTAACGATTTTAAAGTGCATTTTAATACCCGTTAATAAAACACCAATGATTTCTAAGAATACTGGTACTTGTGAACTTTTAGTGGCTTTAAGTTTTCTTTAAAAAGTCCGTGATCTGAATTTGTGAACAGTAACTTTAAAATATATTTGTTATGAGGTAGAATTGACAACGCAGAATGCAACGTTCTCCAACAGAATACACCGTTTTTTTTTAAATTCTGAAGTAAAAGATGCATGTTGGAAATAAGTGCAAAATACAGGTTTAGACCTATTTAGTTTTGATTCGTATGTAGATACATGTATTAGCATTGTGACTTAAAAGCACGTTTGGTTTTAAATAAAAATCACGACAAACTCTAGATTCTAAATATTCTATTCCAAACAAACAAACAAACAAACAAACAAAAATCGCAGAGTCTAGATTCATAAAACTTAAAATGAATACCCGTGTTTAGACAATTTCCCTTTCAAATGTCTTTATTCTTCCGTTATCTAAACAAAAACAATGTAAAGCAGCTTGCTTACCTGTACAATTATTCAAAACAGGATAATTAATGAAGAGACTATACAAATCCATTGATGACATGGTAATGTCTATGTTTAATGTATCAGCAGGGATCATGCCCTGTGGGACTCTGTAGATAGCCGGAGATATACCGTGTAATTTCTGACCGCAGTGTTTGTTCAGTATTTTCTAAAGCCCTTGTCACACATAGCCGAATATGGCTAGCCTCTACCAGGCTTCTGGAGGCGGCTAGAAAGAGTAGAAATCGGCCAAATAGTGAGATAGCATGCCAAAGTAGTTTGGTCGGCTGGAGAGAACAGTTTGCCGATCCCGAACTCTTCTTCCCAGCCGACCAAACTCCCATGGCATGCTATTTATCTATTTGGCCGATTTCTACTCTTTCCAGCGGCCTCCAGAAGCCTGGTAGAGGCTAGAATATGGCCTCCCAAACACTTGCCGAACTCCTTACAACCGTGGTTGGGAGTCGGTCGGGAGCAAGGTTGATTGGTGGTCGGCCAGGTCGGCTACACTTCGGTTGCGCCGACCGAAAGTTTCGACTGGTTGGGCCATAGTTGGCTGGTGGTTGGCTGGTGTTCGGGAGTAAGTCGGGTGGTGGTAAGCAGTTAAATTTGACTCGAATTTAATTCAAATTCGATTCGATTCGTATAGAAAGGTAACCGTGGGCTATATCTGGCCAGACTGCTCCCAAACTTTAGCCAACCTTGGTCGGTTGGTAGTCGGGGAGGGTTCTGAATATCTGACATTAACTGTGAAATTATGTTAGCAAAACTACATCACAGAAACAAAAGCTTCTAGTTGTATGTGTCCTTCTCTATATGCTTTCCTTCTCTTCTGGGATGGGAGGGTTGACTCATACTACCCATAGTTTTTCGAATGCCTTGTAAACGCCCTTTTTTCCATTGTAAAAGTGGCTGCGAGAATACATGTTGTACCTAACTTGAGTTCGCAGTCACTTAGTCCATGTCCTTTTATTTGTATTCATCACTGTGCTTTTGAATGAAAAAAAAAAATGTCTGACAGGGGAAATGGAAGTGGAGTGTCCGATTATTGTCCCTAATTCGTTTCTCTTATTTTACAGATTGGAAGAGATCCACGCTGTCAACGATGCAACCAAATGGACTGCTACAGTAACACAGAATCAACAAGATAAACTGTAGGGTCGTGTGGCGTAGTGCTCGACTCGGAGCCAAGAGTCCCGACATGCCACCGATCTTCTGTCCTTGGGAAAGGCACTTTACACGACTTTCCTCACTTCGCTCAGGTGAAAATGAGTGTTGTACTGTCCCCTGTGTTGGTGGCGGCATAACTTGAGTGTGCCGTCACCACGTCTTGTGATTACATGTTGGAATATAAAATAAACAAGATAATCTCACATGTACACGATTTACACGAAGCTTAAAGGCATCTAATGCAGGTTTTAGGGCTTGGAAACCAGATCTTTCAAAGTCAATATTCTAGTCACTTATCTGCATACTAAGTTGAATCAACGCTGTCCCAATCTATATCGACATTCATGGAGCAAAAATGCCCAAATTCTGACGGAAAACGGTTGCTGGAAGGACCTGGATTGATTTTAAGTCTGCCACCCAGAAAATAAAGGACTGATCTTGAGGCTTGTTTTAAATGCCCTAAGTATGAAATACTGATTCAAATGTGCTAATGTGGGACAGCATGTGTTAATATCATACACATTGCCTTATTTTGAGTATTTCCAGTTTTGCCGCCCTCAAGTTGCATCGGATGCCTTTAAGTTTGTTTCAACATCACAAAAAAGCCATTTAATGATATATCTCTTCCCGACTTGTATCTGCTGTCATTGATAAGTTTTTTCAGGTACTAGTATTCAGATTATGATGAAACTATCGATATCTCGTCTTTTTTATTTTATTTTATTTTTTTATTTTTAGTTAAGGCAATGTTGATTTGATTATATGGATGACATCCACGCGCGCATGAATTTTCGGCCGTTTCCCCCCCCAAAAAAAGTTTTCAACCATACTGTAAATCGTGCAAAACAGTTGCTAAATGAGCAAAAATATACCATAAGTTGCAAGGAAAACATTTAGAAACGATACCAATGTCGTAGAATGCCAAAATCAAAGGAAAAAAGACAAAAATGTAAAGAAATGAATTTGAAGAGTAGATTATTCGCCATAACATATTCTGTGCCATTTGTTCCACCTTCTTGACCACGTAGATTTCATAGATGAAAGCAACTTTTTTTTTTTTGCAAAACTTTTTTTTATTCGCACGCGCGCATCAGTTTTGGGGTTCCCAGAGGATGTCATCCATATAATCAAATCAACATGGCCTTAATTCAACATGGAAAATACAAGACGTGGTGAGGTACTCTAGTCTCTAGCTATAGCTAATTTCAACCTCACCACCAAACATACAAGTATACAGTGACAAAATACACGACAAAAAACAGCAGAGAACAGCAAATGGGTGGAAATGGATCAATAAATGGTAAGGAAGAACATGTTTTGTAGGCTATGTAAGAGTTAATCTAATACAAACCGTTTAGTATCAATAATGCACGTTTGGGTGGTTGTCAAAATGTTACAGTTTGTATCTGGGTGTAAATCGGGTGATCCTCTAAGTAACATGTTACATAATAATTGTTCAGACATATTATGTACATCAAAGATAGAGCCTACCAAGTTCTGTAGATTGCTGAATAGGGTGACTCTTTGCTGATTATATAACGTTACTGGGCAGTGTAACAGAAAATGTATGACGCTCTCACAACGAGACCCGATCTTTCAGACAATATGCAAGGAAATGTCTTTTTTCCACTTTTCCATCATACACAGGTACTTTGTATTTAAGTTTACCGACTGCTAATTTGTAGTTTTGAATCATAAATGCAGGGAAGACAAACAAAGGTGTTATTGAAATGTTCCACGTTTTGCCTGGGGCGAACCACAGACACATTATGGAGTTGTTTACTCCCCAATACACGGGATCAACTAGTGCTTATACAATGGACTAAGATGAAAAGATTCAATGAATAAAATGAAAAGATATTTTCTACCCTGTTTGACTAAATGTTAAACATATGTGCCCTGAATTGGCTGGGAACAACTGGACTGAGCTGTGAGTAGGTTTTCTCGATGTCTGCAAAGCATTCGAAAGATACGTAGTAAAATAGCCTAGGTTCTCTCATAGATGCTGTGTACTAAATTCTTTTCATTCTCCCATAGATTACACGTATTAATGTTAGGTTTGACAAAGTGAGTCTTTTCAAATTCACATATTGTTTATCTTTGCAAGTATATCTTTACAATGTCTATGTATTTAGTTTTTTTAGATCTTTAAATCTACTAAATGTACACTATTGTCCCATTGTCCATTTGAAGTGTAACATATTTTCAGCCAATAAAAATATTCAACTTTCTTTAAGGACTGTGTTTCGTGCATTTTGATTATGCTCATTTCCAAATATACCTATATACAGTGAAGCTTATTAGAAAATGGCTTATTGCTTTTAAAGCTTTAGTGTTTTAGCAATTTAAAAATGAGTTTTAAAGGCAGCCAGTGCAGTTTTTAGGACTTGGAAACTCGATCTTTCAAAGTCAATATTCTAGTCACTTATCTACATACTGAGTTGAAGCCACACTATCACAATGTATATTGACCCTCATGGAGCAAAAATTCCCAAAATTCTGACGGAAAATGGTTACTGGAAGGGTCCTGAACTGATTTGTAGGGTACCCCCCAGAAAATAAAGGACTCATCTTGTTTTGTTTCTGCAGTTTTTAAAGCCCAAAGTACGAAATACTGGCTCAAATGTGCTAAAGTAAAGTAGCATGTGTCAATATCACAAAGATTGCCTTATTCAGAAATATACCAGTTTTGCTGCCCTTAAATCGCATTGGATGCCTTTAAAGACAACCATAGTTGTTTTAGGCCATAGAAACCACAGGTCTTAGGATTACAATAGACTGAGGTGCGAATGTTGCTGACTTAAGACGTTAAAACTGATTCGCCTCGGGGACAAGATAACGCCTTAAGGAGGGAAAGACAGCGGACCTTTTGTGGTGAAGATAATGTTACATTTATGGCTTCCCCTCCCCCTGCCGTGGGCAGAGTTTTAAACACTGGTGACCAGCGGTGTATCTC
>NW_017804276.1:1803346-1807888 GCF_001625305.1 Branchiostoma belcheri | reverse complement strand
CCCCCCCCTTTGGCGGGAAAACGTTGACACCATCCCCCAACCCCGATGTTTAAGAGGTTCATCTTTTCTGTCAACAACGTACAATACTCACACACTGCTGCATGTGCAGACTTTTTTTGTTGGAATCAAATCGTTTCTTGTAGTGTCTTGATTGATCCTGTCCGTGTTTATGTGTTTCACTAGTTTATAGATTGTTTGTAGTTTATAGATTGATTGTATGAAACTCGCGCTTTGCTTGCATGCTTGTATAATGTTTTGTCCGGTGGCGACATGAATATAAGTGCAACTTAAGTGTGTCACCACCATGTCTTGTCATTGTATGTTTCAATAAATAAAACCCCGATCTTTCTTACTTTCATTCATTTACTCTTTCATCATCATCATCATCATCATCATTCATCCTCCATAGTAGAGGTGGAGCATACAAAGTATACTCTTTATTTCAGGTAAAAAAATAAAACACAGTACATCATTAAAATAATACAAAACTCTAGAGACATACAGACAATACAAAAAAAAACCTATATGCATAGTAAATTGTAAGTGTTTCGGAAGAAAGAGTTCCTGTAAAAGGCATGATACTGTTGTCGAAGGTATTTCTTTTTGATTTCTTAGATATTTCTTTTTTTTTTCCAGTTCCAATACAAAGACACTGCTACGACACACTTATTTTTAATTTATTTTATGCCGCCTCAACGCAGACAAACGCATAAACAGGCATACTCATTTTCACACGAGTAAAGTGAGGAAAGTGTCGTTCCCAAGGGCACAAGATGGCAGGATTCGAGCCCGGGACCTCTTGGTTCCCAGCCGGACGCTCTGTCGTTACACGACCCCGCTCCCTTAGATATTTGCTACTGTGTTTTACTAATTCTTAATCAAATTGTTGTTAAATCATTTGAAAGAGAATGACAGCAAAATTTTTTTACTTGTCAAATGTAGGGTATAAAATTTGCAAAGTCAGCAGTACAGTAAAGGTGCCCAATGCAGTTTTCGGCCTTGAAAGTTATATATTTAAAAGTCAATAGTCTAGTCACTTATCTACATAGTAAATAGAAACAATGCTATCCCAATGTATATCAACATTCATGGAGAAAAATTTCCGAAATTGTGACCAAAAAAAAAAAACGTTTACCGGGTAAGATCCTGAGCCGATTTTTGGGGTACCACACAGAAAAGAAAGGACTAATCTTGGGGCTTGTTTCTACGCTGTTTTAAATGCTCAAAATATGAAATACAGATTCAAATGTGCTAATGTGAAGCAGCATGTGCCAATACCATACAGATTGCCTTATTCAGGACTTTCCCAATTTTGCTGCCCTGAAATTGCCTTAAAAAAAAAAACCAAACTCAGCATGTGAATAATCCAGCCATTGTTCGTCACCATGGAGACGGTGTTGAGTGACAGGTCCATCATACGACCCTTGATAATTTTCTGACAGGCCCATCGATCAAAGTAACCTGCCCTACAGGCCAGGCTAGGTGAGAACAATGCTCCGACCCTCCCACTAAAGTACCTGTGCGCTCATCTTCTCGTGCTCTCATGCATGTAAAAAGTTTTGGGGCATCGCAGACGACTTCAGGTGCCCCATGGGCCTACAGATGACTAGATAGCATTGTTGTGCTGGATTTAATTGGTCATTTAAAGAGTCCGAAGGTGTTCACTTTAAATCTCTGAACCTCGCTCCAAGGCTAGTAAGATTGCTCGGTTGATGGTGTTGTGCTGGTAGAATGTTGTACAACAAAAATGTTCATAAACATTTTTTTTATTACAACATTTAATCGCAAGACCTGGTGACGGCACACTCAAGTTTTTCTTCAACTTATTTTTAGGCCGCTACCAACATAGAGGACAACAACATAACATTGTGGGGTCGTGTGGCGTAGCGGCAGAGTGCGCGACTCGGAACTAAGAGTCCCGGGTTCGAGTCCTGACATGCCACCGATCTTGTGCCCGTGGGAAAGGCACTTTACACGACTTTCCTCACTTAGCTCAGGTGTAAATGAGTATTGTCCTGTAATGTATTTGTCCCCTGTGTTGAAATATAAGTTGAAAAAAACTTGAGTGTGTCGTCACCACGTAAATAAAAACAACAACAACATAACACTCTTTTACACCTGAGTGAAGTGAGCAAAGTCGTGTGTTCTTGTGTGCATTTGTGTGTTTTGTATGTTGCGATATGTTTGTGTGTGTGTGTGTGTGCTTCTATATGCTTTTGTGTGCGTGTGTGTACTAGTATATGTATGTATGTATGTATGTATGTATGTATGTGTGTGTGTGTATGTATGGGTGTTTTCTGTGTGTTTGTGATTTTGTGTGTGTGTGTTCGCGAGTTTGTGTGTGTGTGTGTTTCTGTGTGTTTGTGAGTGTGTGTGTGTTTCTGTGTGTGTGTGTTTGTGTGTGTGTGTGTATGTGTGTGTGTGTGTGTGTGTGTGTGTTTTGTGTGTGTGTTCGCGCTTGTGTGTGCGATGTGTTCGCATTTATACACACGTGTCCACTTGCTTGTTTTTGTTAAAGAAAACGTCTAAATTTCTCCCGGAATTGTTGTTACATTGCTTTGCATAAAATTCATTTATGTACAGTAGCCCTGAGTGTCTACTGTGAACGCTGAGTGTCAATGTCCTCTACAGACACATCCGCGCACGTGGGTTCACACGAGGCTAGGCTAAGTACTGCATGCTTCGCACACGGTAGCTACATGTAAATGGAAAGGTCAATGTTTACTGTATAACGAGTTAACCAACAGCACTATGCTATTTAAGCAACTCTAAAGGTATCCAATGCGATTTCAGGGCAGCAAAACTGGAAATATTCTGGCAATCTTTGTGATATTGACACATACTGCTTCACATTAGCACATTTAAATCAGCATTTAGTACTTTGGACATTAAAAAACTGCAGAAACAAGCCCCAAGATGAGTCTTTTATTTTCTGGGTGGTACCCTAAAATCAGCCCAGGGCCTTTCCAGTAACCATTTTCTGTCACAATTTTGGGAATTTTTGTTACATAAGGGTCAATTGGGATAATGTGGTTTTAACTCAGTATGTAGATAAATATTTAACTAGAATATTGGCTTCAAAAAATCGGGTTTCCAAGTCCTAAAAGCTGCACTGGATACATTTAAAACACGATGATGCAATAAAATGTGGCCGCTGTAAACCCCCTGTCATTTGTCATCCATAATGTTCTATAAACCATGCCATGTAATGACTGACTAAGCAGTACTGTTTGCCATTTAAAAATTCTCCACCCGAAAATTACCCCCACCGCACCTAGAGGCATCCTCCAGAATAATTGCTGCAATTATGTCCATACAATGTATCTTCTGTGTGATACGTGACCCTGTAAATTGGCGGGGGCACTTTCCAAGGCACTCAGAAGAAAGGTTGAATGACAGAAGATCGAGAGAGAATCTTTGAGATAAAAAAAAGTTCCTGAAGGCGAGAAGACCCGGTTTTTGACCCCTAGAGTTGGTCACAGCGGTCATTCACCTCTGGATCATTCACCTTAATTTCACTTGCAAAGATAGATTGGCTAAGCGTTTTTTTTAACGATAGGGCTTTAAAAAAATTCAGTATATCTGTACAGGTGTAGGTAACATTGAAAACTTCCTGAAATCAGACAGATTTTACCAGCACCACTACACAGAATTAAGGAAGTATATTGTCTTTTTCTTTATACTTCATAAAGGTGGTAACAATCAATGCAGCAAATAGAAGTCCACATACACCTGCATGTATATTTGAACCCAGAACATGGACCGATGCAGGTTAGGTGCATGTAGACAGTAGACATCAGAAATACCTGCACAGCTCCAATTTTACCTGCACTAACCTGCATATACCCAGTACATGGACCAGTGCAGGTAAGGAGAAGGTAGACATCAGAAATACCTGCGCAGCTCCAATTTTACCTGCACTAACCTGCATATACCCAGTACATGGACCAGTGCAGGTTAGGTGCAGGTAGACATCAGAAATACCTGCACAGCTCCAATTTTACCTGTACTAACCTGCATATACCCAGTACATGGACCAGTGCAGGTTAGGTGCAGGTAGACATCATCAGAAATACCTGCACAGCTTCAATTTTACCTGTACTAACCTGCATATACCCAGTACATGAAATATACACAGTACAGAAAATTTGAATATTCTAACTCCTATTAAACAAGGATATCAACAACAATGAATAGTGTCGAAAATAGGTAAAGTTTACCAATTTGTCAATCTTTCAGAGTGCCGTGGGGATCTCAGTTTCGCCACTGTAATCTTTTAACAAGCCGTACTCGAAAAATTGTTGACTAGGAACAACTTGAAATTCAAGTAGTCCTTCATATGGTTGAGTAGTGAGGAGGGGGTGGAGCAAGAGCGACACCTTGCAAATGAGTCACACATTGCATGGTCTTCTATTGAACAAGCCTGGAAAATTCAAATCCCCTTGAGCTCGCAAGCCTTTCAATATTTCCCCATAATGAAACAATGAAAGTTATATACAAATAGTCCCAATCAGTAATACAAATGCTTTATAATTTAGGGAA
>NW_017804276.1:1801342-1803326 GCF_001625305.1 Branchiostoma belcheri | reverse complement strand
CATCCTACAACCAGGAGCGAGAGAAGGTTCCATTTCGCCCACGGTTGTAGGATGGCCGGCTTTGAAAAGAACGCGTTAAAAACTCTTCAAAACGCTGTATCGAAATTCCCACCCGCCCCGGAGCCTGCACAGGAGGCTACATCATGGAGGCTAGCCTAGTTGGTTTGTATAATATTACCTATCCTATACTGACCTTCAGTTCACAAAGATGGCGGGCGATCCTATGACGTTGGTAAGCATTGCTCGTCACGTAGGGCCTAGAAAAAAGCGTTTCCTCCGTAAATAATTTCATCAGGTTGGTGAACGAATGAATAGCAAAGTTCTTTGATCACAACCATTTATATTTTTCGAGACGACGTTTCGATGACCGTCTGTTATCTTCATCAGGGTGATTCTCTGAATTCTCTGAATTGTCCTGATGAAGATGACAGACGGTCATCAAAACGTCGGCTCGTGAAAAATAAATAGTTGTGATCAAAGACCTTTGCTATACAATTATGTTTCCTGCTTCAGTCCGGAAAAAAATTAGGGTCAGTAGGTAGGGATATTTTTTTTTCTTTTCTGACTTTGACAATAGATAACGATTGAACTTACAAGTTACAACTTGCATGGGTACACTTATATTTTCAATGTCAATGCTAGAAAACAAATTGTACAACGTTGTATCACTTAGGTGTAAGATCATGGAGCTAGAAATGGTCGATCAGCTCGAAAAATTAATGTCCTTTGCAGGGGTCCACCCCCGAAAAAAAGCTAAGGTAGGCAGTTTCATCTAGGCTCGGTCGGGAAACAGGAAACACAACATTTTTGTCCTGAGCCTAGGCATTCATAAGGCCACACCAATTTAATTTCTTGGTTAACGGATTTTTCTAGAAAATAATGGAGCGGGCGGGCAAAAAAAATAAAAACATAGGCATCCTATTATGGCCCGAAATGGTACGATAGGAGCCATGAAGTCAACACACCTGGCTGGATCAAAATTTAAACAATGAATTTTGCACGTTTTATGATACCATTGCATTGAAAGATGGAATAACTGTAACAACTAGGATAAAAAGGACTGTTTTCAACTGTTCAGGGCAAAATATGAGCATTTTGCAGTTGATTCTGAATTTTTATTTTTATTTGCAAATCAGAAAAAATGAAGCGGGCGAATCCGTTAACCAAGAAATTAAATTGGTGTGGCCTAAGCTTGCCTTTGACGTCAGTTGTATCGGATAGACCTTGTGCTGTAACCTTTAAAGCTAACAATACACCTGTCAGTGTTTAGTCTGTACTGATTTCCAGCGACCGATTCTCTGCCCCTGTCCATTTACAGCTATTTCAAGTTAGGCGACAGCAAGTTTTTTTAATGGATGACATCAACGCGCATTGATTTTCGCCTGATTTGGGGGAAAAAATTTTGTTGCCTTCTGACAGTGGTCAACATGCCGAAAATGGGCAAAGATGTCTGTTGCCATGCCGGAAGGTGGATGGTAGATGACTATGAAGAGAGGAGACAAAGGTGTGATTTAATGTTTTGTTTCTTACTTTGATGCAGTGATGTGTGATGCTGGTTGTGTATATGTGATGTTCCTACTGAATCAAAACCATTCGTACAATGATTGAGTCAAAATTTTGAATTGTAGGAACCTTGTTTTTTGGGGCCCGCCTTGTTTTTTTTCGCCCGCTCGCATTAGATTTGGAATCAGCGGAGGATGTCATCCATAAAATTTATATGCTGTGGCCTTACTCTTAACTTTCGACAACAAATTATTCTCGCTTTGAAGGGAATGTAGTGAGCTTTCCTTGCAGTTTGCCTGGAAAGGTCAGATATTTTTCAATGCATTTTTAAAGTCAAATTCCTTGAATAGAGATGAGTTAGACGTAAAATACACCATTTTTTTCAAATCCAGTGTAACATTATGTGATGTACATGCTCAGGGCTCGGAATACTGCACCCCCATCAAACTCCTTTCAAGCCGTACCCGGAAATTCAAGCCGT
>NW_017804276.1:1799362-1801322 GCF_001625305.1 Branchiostoma belcheri | reverse complement strand
ATGGACCAGTGCAGGTTAGGTGCAGGTAGACATCAGAAATACCTGCACAGCCCCAATTTTACCTGCACTAACCTGCATATACCCAGTACATGGACCGGTGCAGGTTATGTGCAGGTAGACATCAGAATTACCTGCACATCTCCAATTTTACCTGCACTAACCTGCATATACCCAGTACATGGACCAGTGCAGGTTAGGTGCAGGTAGACATCATCAGAAATACCTACACAGCTTCAATTTTACCTGTACTAACCTGCATATACCCAGTACATGGACCAGTGCAGGTTAGGTGCAGGTAGACATCATCAGAAATACCTGCACAGCTTCAATTTTACCTGTACTAACCTGCATATACCCAGTACATGAAATATACACAGTACAGAAAATTTGAATATTCTAACTCCTATTAAACAAGGATATCAACAACAATGAATAGTGTCGAAAATAGGTAAAGTTTACCAATTTGTCAATCTTTCAGAGTGCCGTGGGGATCTCAGTTTCGCCACTGTAATCTTTTAACAAGCCGTACTCGAAAAATTGTTGAACTAGGAACAACTTGAAATTCAAGTAGTCCTTCATATGGTTGAGTAGTGAGGAGGGGGTGGAGCAAGAGCGACACCTTGCAAATGAGTCACACATTGCATGGTCTTCTATTGAACAAGCCTGGAAAATTCAAATCCCCTTGAGCTCGCAAGCCTTTCAATATTTCCCCATAATGAAACAATGAAAGTTATATACAAATAGTCCCAATCAGTAATACAAATGCTTTATAATTTAGGGAACTATCATGCAATACCTGCGTCATGGCTGCACAACACAATATTTATGGCCGAACCCCGTAGTCAAAAGTACGGGTGCAAAGTAGTGCTGCACAATACTAGAGAAAGGTGCAGAGATTGTTTTGTGCATGGCATCGAGACGGAACCTGTGGTGAATGTTAGAGGAATACGTCAGTTCTGAGACTGTAAAAGTTGAGTTATGGTGCGTGTTCAGTCGGCGAAGATTTGCGCTTGGATACTTGTACCGACTAGTACTATGTGTCGGCTGCAGTTCCATGACCTCCGCAGTGGCGCTAATAAAAGAGGGCGTGAGAACAGAACGAGCCGGCAAACCTGAGCTCATTTTCACATATTTTGTACACTATGCCCTGGAATTAAACATATCAAAATTCTGAACCTTGCCTGTGCACCCTACCATGATTTTAGTGAGTTGAAGTGAGTCACTTTGGGGTCTTTAACTATAGAAATCCCAATAGGGCTAAAACTGTGTTGTGCCGCCTTGTGCTGGTGACGCTGGTGTTCGCGCAGATGACGCATGTGTTCGCGCAGACGACGCAGGTGTTCGCAGCAGACGACGCAGGTGTTCGCGCAGACGACGCAGGTGTTTGCGCAGACGACGCATGTGCTCGCGCAGACGGCGCAGGTGCTCGCGCATACGACGCAGATGTTCGCGCAGACGACGCAGGGGTTCGCGCATACGACGCAGGTGTTCGCGCAGATGACGCATGTGTTCGCGCAGACGACGCAGGTGTTCGCGCAGACGACACAGGTGTTCGCGCAGATGACGCAGGTGTTCACGCAAATGACGCAGGTGTTCGCGCAGGCGACGCAGACTTGTACTTGTCGGCCACGGTACATATCAGACCCCGTTCGTCCTTGAGTTCAATGCTCTATATGCATGGGACCAATATTGTTGTAGTACAGCCTTGATGAATTGTTTCGTGATAGGAAAAACGGGTACGTGTCACGGAGATGATTACCGAACAGAGATGAACCTAATCTAACTCCCATTGTGGGATTCTATAACTAACTCATGACAAATGTCCTTCATTTTGGAGACCAGACCGATCTTTATTTGAATCACGCCATGATCCATTCATCATTGTAGCCTCCTGTGCAGGCTCCGGGGCGGGTGGGAATTTTGATACAGCGTTTTGAAGACTTTTTAACGCGTTCTTTTA
>NW_017804276.1:1789266-1799342 GCF_001625305.1 Branchiostoma belcheri | reverse complement strand
TACCCGGAAATTCAAGCCGTACCCGCTCAAAATTCTGGCCGTACTCGGAAATTCAAGCCGTACCCGGTAATTCGTGCCGTACCCTGTACTTTTGGCGAAAAAGTACGGCGAAAAGTACAGGGTACGGCACGAATTACCGGGTACGGCTTGAAATTTTCGCGGGTACGGCTTGAAATTTTGAGCGGGTATACGTACGGCTTGAATTTCCGGGTACGGCTTGAAAGGAGTTTGATGGGGGTGGAGGATGTGCACCTTAGTGCACCCAAAATTGGAGCTGTACGTGCACCCGGTTCTTTTCTGTGGGTGCACTGGTGCACCTAAATAGTTTTGTAGGAATTTGTAACATTACAAATGTATAATAGTATACCGGATATTCTCTAAGTATCAGAAATATAATACGATTTTTGTTGTAGTACTTGTTTAAGATTTTGAAGTTATCTCTCATTTTAGATTCAAGCTCAGAAGAGGAGCAGTAAGATCTGCAATTAGTTTTTGATTCATATGGTGCACCCAAGATTTTTTGTGCACCTAATTTTTTAGGTTGGGTGCACCAGTGCACCTATCCCCCCCCCCCAAAAAAGGAATTTCGAGCCCTGATGCTAGTTGTACCTAAAAGTTGACTTGTAGTATCGCTGAATACACTTGAAGTGTATATTCAACGATATCATCCGAATTCTACATCTCTTCCAATATGTAAAATGTTTTCTTCTGTCCTAGGCTAACACTAACTGCCCACTGTACACTGACGAACGTTTTGACATGTTATCATCTTTAACTAACATCCTGCCATTTGACATAAACAACGTCACCGACAGCACTTTATGTTCAACCATTCTCAGGGGTAACCCCTGTAAAATATTTGATGTGGCTTTCAACTTTATTTTGCAGACAGGACGTTTTGATTTAGTTGATTGATTTTGATTTGTACACCAGCTCATTATGTAACTCTGTCCTTTCTTCTTCTTCTTATTATTATAATTATTACTTTGTTTCATTGTTTCCTTTTATGTGTGAGGAGAGGGCTGACATAAGTTTCATATCTTTTTGCCTAATCCTCGAAAAATAAATGTGAATAAAATAAGAAATAGCACTTCTGTAGCTGCACAAGTCACGACAAAAGGAACGTCACAACAAATAAGACATTTTATTCATGCACACATGGTACCATGGAAATACCAACGGTACTATATTCTTATTCTTTTTACTGAATGGTCACAAAATATGGTTACGGGATACATGAAAAGGTCTGGAATAGTATGTCTTCTCCGTAAGGCCACACCAAGTAAATTTTATGGATGACGTCCGCGCGCGCATAGATTTTGGCCTGTTCCTAGAAAAAAAACCCAAGAAATTCCGCTTCCTGTAACTATGACCAAAGAGTCATGACAGTGCCCCAAATCGTCAGATTGACGTGAAACCCGTAACGCGAAATGGGTAAAGAGCACATGCTTTGCTTCTGCAGGCCTGCAAAAATGTGATGAAAGAAACAGGACAGGACGATAACTGCTGTTCCACCTGATTTATTGCTGTTTTGATGATGAATAAAAGACTTCTTGCTTGTTAATCTTTGTCACCTCATTCAATTTGTGTCCTAACATTTGTCGTCTCTTAGTATATTTCTAATCTAGGCATCTTGTTTTTTAGGGCCCTTCTTGTTTTTTTTTCGCCCTATCGCATTAGATTTATGGTCTCCAAAGGACGTCATCCATAAAATTTACTTGGTGTGGCCTAAGTATGAGACATCAATGGCGAAGACAAGGTCGAATTACTCAGGCAATAGGTACTTTTAGGAGTTACAAAGGCTCTTTAGGAACATTCATGTCCTCAATTCACGAGAGAATGGCATAGCTAAGTATGACAAATCTCCGCTTGCCCCCATTGGTGGACACCTTAAGTCAATCAACTACGCCCACACAGACATTTAACTGGCGCATGGCCGTAAGGCCATGTTGATTTGATTATATGGATGACATCCTCTGGGAACCCCAAAACTGATGCGGGCGTGCGAAAAGTTTGGACAAAATAAAAATTGCTTTCATTATGAAATCTACGTGGTTTTTAAAGTTGAACAAATGGCACAGAGCATGGTTTGGCGAATAATCAAATCCATTTGTTATCGTCTTTTCGTTTGATTTTGGCATTCTACGACATTGGTATCGTTTTTCAATGTTTTTTTTCAACCTACGGTATATTTGCTCATTTTGCAACTGTTTTGAATGATTTACAGTATGGTTGAAAACTTTTTTTTTGAAACGGCCGAAAATTCATGCGCGCGCGGATGTCATCCATAGAATCAAATTAACATGGCCTTACTTTCAAGCGCAAAAATACAAACAGCCGACCTGCTTATATTAAGCCAATGGTCGCTTTTGATAAAAAGAAAAACCGATAGATTGATATTAAAGGTTTACCTTAAATATTAAGGTAATTTTACATTATAAATCTTGTTCGTCAAGATTTTTTTTCAAAATACATATTAGAACCGACCGAAACACATTGACCACCACTTATTTTTTTTAGCTTGTCCGCACATTTGATTGAATCTACACACTGATATTTTGACCATATAATAAACAATAACAACTGTTGTACATTATATAGACAACATTGGCCGTGTCTAAACGGAATCACCCAAGGCGGTTTACATGTGGTTTACCCCGAAGCCGGTTTCAAGTGGCTCCATCTGAACGCTCCGAAATCACATTGAAAGCGCCTCGATCCCAAGCCACTTCTAGAGGTGGTTTCGAATCGGTTTTCCCGCATCGCGATTTGCATCTGAACGCAATGTGATTTCAATGTGACTTCGCCTGGTCAAGGATTACGGGGTGATATTTCTTTTTTTATATGCAATACCAACTTTAACGTGGCAGCAACTTAAAAACCAGTAATGGTCAAATAATGTGTCCGTTCTAGGACGAGCTTCACCGCCTCTGGCGGGACCACGTCGGCATTCGGCCGAGATACGCTGGGAGGGGGGCATCAGCAAGCAGGTCGTTGACCTCTGACATTAATAACACGGCGCCTTGCGTGTTATCATCAAACAACAATAAATGTAGCTCAAGCGCATTATGTTCGGACACGGTTTCGCAGGTGTGTGTGGCACGTGGACCAGATGTGAGGAATGTGAGTTACCCGAATCGCGGTTTAGGTGATTCCGTATAGACACGGCCATTGTGACATGTTACATTATGGTACATGGTTTATACAGAAGGTCAGATTCGTCGAATAAAACACAGTACATTTAGTCTCAATCATTATACTATACTTAGGCCACAGCAAGTAAATTTTATGGATGGCATCATCCGCAGACTCCAAATCTAATGCGAGCGGGCAAAAAAAAACATGGCGGGCCGAAAAAAAAAGACTCCTACATTTTAAAATTTTGACGCAATCATTGTACAAATGATTTTGATTCAGTGGAAACATTACATGTACACAGCCAGCACCACATATCACTGCGTCAAAGTAAAAAAAACAAAACATTAAATCAGAGCCTTTTCTTGTCTCCTCTCTTTATGTTTATCTGCCATCCACCTTCCGGCATGACAACAGACATCTTGGCCCATTTTTGGCATTGTGACCACTGTCAGAGGGCAACAAAATTTCTTTTTTCCCCCAAAATTAGGAGAAAATTAATGCGCGCGCTGATGTCATCCAAAAAAATTACTTGCTGTGGCCTTACATCATAAACATACTGTCAAATATGAGCTAATTTCTCTGACAAAATTCAGCAACCACGCTTTAACAAATGAGACCTTGTTCAGCTAGCTGATAGTTTAAGCAACTTAGACATTTCTTAGTGATATTTGTGTCGCTTGGTTACAACTGATCCTGTGCTCCACATTGTAATTAGTTAGCTAAAACGCAAAATGTTAAGTCTAATCATAAGATAAAGTAGGTTTCGTATGTATATACATCTTGATCATAATTATGTTACAAGAAAAGATCATTGCTAACACGATATGAAGGGAGCCAAAGTGTATTGAGCCAAAGTGTATTGCAATATCTTTGTACCATAAGTATCGTATTAGGTAATCACAGATTACATTTTAGCATTCTAGTATTTTTTTTTACTTGTCAACTTTTCATTGTTTAAGAATCTGAAAGGTGCAAGTACGTGGAATTTTACATGCAATGCCTTTTCTCTTTATACCATCAACCCGTTCACAGTTCCTTCACAAATTGCAGTCAAAGCTTTGTCATCCAGGAGTGTACAAAAAGCACACTTTTAAACATTATGACAAAAAGGGTAAAAAAACTTTGGCCAAAACGTACACCGACTCCTTTGCTCTTCTCGCGAAGCAAAGTGAAAATTCTGGACTCAGAACCGAATTTCTTCGCGAGAGGAATAAAGGAGGCGGTGTACATTACTGAACAGAGACGGGAGGCGACACAGGTTATCTGACACGTATGACCCTCTGCTGCTATCACGTGTTTCCGACGTCACGTCCCGGAAGCTGCAGTAGAAGGGTCCATTCCGTGAAGTCGTCCGAAAATTTAGGTAAGTCCTAATTTACTGTGTTGGAAAGAACAAACCTTTTTGTCATTATGAAGTATACCAACACAGATGATCTTTCATTCTAACACACTTTTAAACCTTCACCACGCGGTTGTTCATGCTCTCCATGGCCAACGCTGCGGACACGCCCATCGTAGTCGCCTCTGGGCTGTTTCGTTGTTCCAAGTTACTCGACTCCTGCGCTACCGAAAACGCCGAGGCGATGCATTGGTACCATCGGCCCAGGAGCGCGATGAACGCCGCCCGAAACTGTGTGTGGCAGGCGGCGTACACAATCGGGTTGACGGTTGAATTCAGCCACAGGAACCAGAAGGAGACCTCGTATACAACATCGCTGATGCAATTCTGGCAGACTGTCCGAACCAGGGTGAGGATGGTGTAGGGCGCCCAGCAGATTCCGAAGACAAGAACAATGATGGCCAGTGTCTTCGCCACTCGCATCTCCTTAGCCATGTCGAGCTGCGGCTTCTTCTTTCTTTGGTTGGCGATGATCGGTTCAGACGACGTCGATGGCCCGACCCCCTGTGGTATCACAGGCTGGACTACTGACGACGAGCCGTCTGCCTCGATGGGAGTCACGGCAAGCTGGTCGTACGATGTCTTCCGGTCCCCCGCCTCTGAACCTCTCTCGTTGTTGGTCGGAGAAAGCTGGTTTCGCTTCAGCTTGGCATTGCCGTTACTTGTTCCCTTTTTAGGCCCCATATTCTGAAGGTCAACCCTCCTCGCCATCTTGGCCTGGGTTCTCTTGCGAATCTCCATGTAGATGCGGCAGTAGAAGAACGAGACGCTTATGAACGGGGTGAAGAATTCTACCAAACTGGCCGTGAAGGTGAAGGGGAAGTTGGCGTGGAACTCCACGTAACATTTGTCGGCAGGGACGTCCCGTCTGCCCATGAAGTGCTCCCAGCCGATGATAGCTGGCCCGTACAGAAGGAAGGCGATGAACCAGACCAGGCCCATGTGGTACATCGTCCGCTTGATGGACTTCTTCATGCTGTACTTGACGGCCTGCGTGACGCAGTGATACCGGTCCAGGCTGATCGCCATGATGTTCAGCGTGGAAGCCGAGCACACACAGTAGTCTATCACCAGCCACACAATACAGGCGTCGTGGCCTAGAGACCAGACTCCGCTCAGGATGTACGGCACGTACATGGGGATGGCAATCGAGCCGATGAGGAAGTCTGCGAATGCGAGATTAAGGAGGAAGTAGTTACTGGTCGTTCGGAGGTTCCTGTTTTGCCAGAAGGCAATGATGACGAGGAGATTGCCGCAGACAGTTATGAGGATGACGACTCCTATCAGGAAGGCGAGAACTGCAGTGACGGCTGGTGAGAATGGCGGAGTGTACCCGTTGAGTGTACCGTTCGCGCTGCCGTTGGACGTCGTCAGCGACATCAAGCCGGCCGTCACGTTGTTCAGGAAGTCCGTTGTAAAATCAACGGTGTAGTTTTCTTCTAAAGCCGCCATGGGTGCCGTGGCGTTCTCCACTGTCGAGTTGTTCTCAGTCATTTTCGATTTGGGGAAGGTAGTGCTCCGTATGTCTGCCAGAAAGAAGACATTCAAAAACCATCACAACCATTGCAATAGAGTTTATGTGTATAATACCTCGTATACAGCTATATGGGTTACCTATTGAGAGCAGTTTAATAGATTAGTATTTACGTTGCCCTTATTATGTGACTTATATGGATACTGTAATATGCATGACTCCTTCTAATGAGAAAGGATCCCAGGGTTATACGTCTAAGATTTTTTAATCATTTATTGTCCCATTTTTATAAAGATTGATCCAACTATAATAATGAAGTTAAAAGGGCTCTGATAGAAACCATGTTCAATGGTAGAACCATTTCCAAAAACTAATCAGCCCAACAGACAGACTTTAGGCCATGTTGATTTGATTATATGCATGACATCCTCTGGGAACCCCAAAACTGATGCGAGCGTGCGAATAAAAAAAGTTTTGCAAAAAATTACTTTCATTATGAAATCTACGTGGTCATGAAGGTTGAACAAATGACACAGAGAATGGTATGGCGAATAATCTACTCTTCAAATTCATTTCTTTACATTTTCGTCTTTTTTGTTTGATTTTGGCATTCTACGACATTGGTATCGTCTTTAAATATTCTTTTTGCAACTTACGGTATATATTTGCTCATTTTGCAACTGTTTTGTACGATTTACAGCATGGTTGAATTTTTTTTGGAAACAGCCGAAAATTCATGCGATGTCATCCATATAATCAAATCAACATGGCCTTATTAACAACACGATTTATGGTTCATGATCCTAGAGAGCAGCCGAACCAGGAAATGCACTTACCTACAGTAGGCTGTCTGGCGCCGTCAGCTCTTACAGCGATCCAGATGTCAGTCTACAACAGGGAACCTGGGGTAATATAGGAACACGTGTGGTTATGTCTCCGGATCAAATTCGAGTTTAGAAGCATCAATAGATGAAGGTACAGAAATAAATTACTCCGTATATTCCTGTGACTAATTGATTTAGTTGTACTCTGATTCGCATCTTACTTTATCGTTAACGAAGTAGGCACTGTTTTGTGTATATGTGTAAAAGCCTGTTCCAGATGATTTTATGGTGACTATATAGTACCGGCCACAGCTGTCGGCTGAACCCCCCACATTGCACTTAGGCCATATTGATTTGATTGTATGGATAACATCCGCGCGCGCATGAATTTTTGGCCATTTCCAAAAAAAAAGGTTTTCAACCATACTGTAAATCGTACAAAACAGTTGCAAAACGAGCAAGTATATACCGTAAGTTGCAAAAAAAAAATATCGGAAAACGACACCAATGTCGTAGAATGCCGAAATCAAAGGAAAAAGACGAAAATGTACGAGTATATGTCTGTATCTGTATAGCCAGTATAACCGCCCTTCGGCGTAACACACCAACTTCAATATACAATAAATGTAAAGAAATTAATTTGAAGAGCAGGTTTTTCGCCATACTATACTCTCTGTCATTTGTTCAACCTTCATGACCACGTAGATTTCATAAGGAAAGCAATTTTTTTTTGGCCAAACTTTTTTAATCGCACGCTCGCATCAGTTTTGGGGGTCCCAGATCTAGAGGATGTCATCCATATAATCAAATCAACATGGCCTAACGTCAAGCACGCCAGCAAAGAATGCCCTGTCCTTTCGAGTGCCCGCTATTCATATTGTACAAGTAAGATTTACAGTGCGGTTCAATACCACGGGCATGAATGAACAATATAGCAAATAAAAGAGTTATTGCCAGAATATTTTTATCAATTGGTATTTGTGCCTTTAGCTTTTAGTTGACAGAAATCGATTTTGGACGGTCTTGCGGAAAATTCGTGGGGTCAGCTGTTTGCATGACCGTAAGATGTGGTTGAACGTTTTGTTTTCTTAAACTACAGCTGTCGTGTCACCGTTAGAAACCGGCTACTTGGCAGACACTACAATTGCGTTGCGCAGTAGAGGCTCCAAAATGGGAACAGTGTTATAGTTCCTAGTTAATATCTTAGAAAATCCTTTTTTTTTTCTCTTGACAATTTTGTAGATAGTGTGACAGCTTTTTCACGCTGACTTTTCATACAAATTCTCATTCATTATTCCAGAACAAGCCGCTAGGGCACAGTGGCTAGGGGCACAAAACTTCCACTTATTCCTGACAGGATAAGCTATCTGAATACACCAAATATCCAATCACAATCCATGAAGACGTTCTGAAGTTATGCTGACTGCAAATGCGCGGAACCCAAACACACACACAGACACACACAGAGACACACCGAAAACAATACATCCATTTTTCATGACAATCATACACATACACAGCACAGGATAAAGAATCACAGAAGCACGTACGCTCCATCCAATCACTCGCTATGTTTCACACAGAGACCACACACATGCTGCGACATCGGTTACAAACCATGTAAGGCACGGCATGGGTGAATGCCAAGTTCAGTAGAGACGTCAAATAATAATAATAATAATAATAATAATAATAATAATAATAATAATAATAATAATAATAATAATAATAATAATAATAATAATAATAATAATAATAATAATAATAATAATAATAATAATAATAATAATAATAATAATAATAATAATAAATTAATAATAATAATAATAATAATAATAATAATAATAATAATAATAATAATAATAATAATAATAATAATTGTGATTAAGATAAAGTTTACAGTCGTCGACAAGGCTACTAAGGAGACCTTCACGTGGTCTTCCTTGTGTGGGCTTGAGTTTGATAAGAGTTGATATAGTTAATATAATTACTGTTCGATCTGAAGTTTGACCATAGTCGAGTACCTTTGACCAAGACTGTTGTCAATTTATTACATTGCACGTAATAGCCATACATGCCATCCCCTTGTCAAAAATACCACTCCTTGTTGGTAAGGAACAAATTATATACTATGAAACTATATAATACAATGAAACAACACCCTGCAGAAAGGGAAATACTTCATTCACAACGTCATAATCGATCTTGTTTCACATATTGTCACATATTGTATGAATGCAAATTGCCTGAATAACTGATAATAAATGTTTTTTATGGTGTTTATTGTCCAAACAGTACCCGTGCAGTCGCAGCCTTTAACGGCTGTATAAATGCAGGCCAGGGTATCACATAATAATCAATACAAAGCACAACAATCAAATGATACACATGATGACACATATTTGCTCCACAAATTTGTGTGGAACTGTCGCAAGGGTCTGTGCGGCTGCCATTCGTTACCACAAGGTGACCTCAATACGACTTTCCCCAACCGAAGTTATGTACCCATTCACACCTGAGTGGAGTGAGGAAGGTTGTGTAAAGTGCCTTTCCCAAGGGCACAACGTCGGGGTGCATGTCAACTCGGGATCAAACCCGGGTCTCCCCGCTTCATAGTCGAACGATCTACCACTACGCCACCCGACGCTATTAAATGTCTAGAGATAATAATTTTTTTGGAAACTAAAAACAAAGCAAACAAACAGTTGAACACAAATTTACCGTACTCTAGACTGTAGAGTACGACACACCGAAACCTAAAAGTTTTAAATGGCATCCTAAGGTCATTGAAATCACACTGCACATTCGGCCGACCGCTCTCTAAATCATATTTTATATTACCGGGGATTTTAGGGGATTTGACTTTCTTTTAGAATGAATGGGACCGATTGCCTTGGAGTTATCGGTTTGGCAGAGATTGAACAATCATAGAAAGGGAGTGTGTCTATGGCCTAACCATCAGCTTAGCTTCGGCAGTACTGGGAACTACCTGGTCATAGATAACGTGCCCCTTCTCTCTGTGGACGTTCTTCTCCGGTAAGCCATTCATTCTTTTAAATCATAGGTTCACCTATCAATGGGTTGGGATCTGCATGGTGTTATAGAGGCATCTAATGCGATTTGATCAGGGCAGCAAAACTGGAAATATTCTGAATAAGGCCACACCGATTTAATTTTATGGATGACATCCGCGCGCGCATTGATTTTCACCCGATCTCAAAAAAAAAAAAAGAAAATCACG
>NW_017804276.1:1778714-1789246 GCF_001625305.1 Branchiostoma belcheri | reverse complement strand
AAAAAAAAAAAAAAAAAGATCACGTCTTCCGAGGCTCTGGACTGGTTTTAGCCCTGGGTACGTAGTCCATGGTGGTGATAACTCTGGAGGACGGCACCCAGGCTACAGAAGCCCCAAGACTCAAGAACTCAGTACATACATACAGTGTCGATTCATAAATTCCGCAAAAATCCAGCATGTGTCGGCCTGTCGTATACGTCGCTATGTAATGCGCCAAATTCACAACACCAGCTTTGTATTCCTGTGGTTTTATATATATACATGTAATAGTAGCATTTTTATTTTTGGCTGGATTTTTTTTTTTTTCGCCCGCACGCACTAGTTTGGGGGTCTTCAGAGGATGTCATCCATAAAATTAAATCGGTGTGGCCTAAGGTAGTCTTTGTGATATTGACACATACTGCTTCACATTAGCACATTTCAATCAGTATTTCATACTTTGGGCTTTTAAAACTGCAGAAACGAGCCCCAAGATATGAGTTCATTTATTCTGGATAGTACCCCAAAATTATGCCCGGAGCCCTTGAATTAACCATTCCGTCAGAATGTTGGGAATGTTTGCTCCATGAGGGTCAATATACATTGGGGTAGTGTGGCTTCAACTCAGTATTACTAGTACTAAGTAGATAAATGACTAGTCGAAGTCCAAAACTGCATGCACTGGATGCCTCTAACGACTGTAATTCGTAACACCGAGGGACCCATTTGCTCAGTCACCTTGTAAGGACGTTACCCTTTTGTGTAACGAACCATTTGTCTAGATGTAAGGCCACAGCAAGTAAATTTTGTGGATGATATTCCCCGCAGACTCCAAATCTAATGCGAGCGGGCCCAAAAAAGAAGGTTCCTACATTTTAAAATTTTAACTCAATCATTGTACAAGTTTTTTTAATTTAGTGGGAACATCACATATACACAGCCAACATCACATATCACTGCATCAAAGGAAGAAACAAAACATAAAATTAGAGTCTTTTCTTGTCTCCTCTCTTCATAGTTATCTGCCAGCCACCTTCCGGCATGGCAACAGACATCTTTGCCATTTTTGGCATGTTGACCACTGTCAGAAGGCAACAAAATTTCTTTTTTTCCCAAATCAGGCGAAAATCAATGCGCGCGCTGATGTCATCCATAAAAGTTACTTGCTGTGGCATAACAACTAGAGTAGAAACTGTGAAACAATTATTGGACATTTGCCACTAGGAAAGCCCCGGTACTATTAGGAAATCCTAGGTACTATCGTCAATCGGGAATTGTACGTCATATTTCCGATACTCCTTGCCGAAGGTTAGACACCTTTGGCCGTGCAGTCTAGTCAACCTCATAAGTGGCTTTAGGCGTTTCGTTGAATGTGTGAAATCTTTATCAACTAGCTAGGGAATAAAAAAAAGAAAAGTGATATGTTTATAACCTTCCCCCGCCAAAATTCCAAAGTTTTTAAAAAAACGTTAGCATTGGATGTCAGAAATCTTGTCTCGTCTCTCTCATGCGCTGTACTTTTGAGAATCTAGGAACAAGATACTAGTAAGGCCATAGCAAGTAAACTCTAAATCTACTGCGATAGTGCGAAAAAAAAACAAGGCGGGCCAAAAAACAAGATTCCTACATTTTCAAATATTGGCATCATGAACCTTATTAAACAAGAAATGATACATATATCGTGGTACGTTTACTGACAACTATTACATCAATTTGTCACTGAAACAACCTTGAAAAACAAGTTTTCAATCATGGTACATATGGTTTGGATTCAGTGGAACATCACATATACACAGCCACCATCACTTATAAAAGGACGCAATACTTAACTGCATCAAAGTAAAACACAAAACAATAAATCAGAGCCTTGTCTTGTCTCATCTCTTCATATTTATCTGCCATCCACATTCCGGCATGACAACAGACATCTTTGCCCATTTCTGGCTTGTTGACCACTGTTAGATCTAAAGGACGGGCGCTGATGTCATCCATAAATATTACTTGCTGCGACCTAATGGTCAGAAAAGACGGCACCTCTTATAGCCTCAAGGTAATCAGTAGCACAGCATGACTGACTCAGAAGGATGCCCTCTCAGGCGCCCAAGGAGCCGAAACCACAATATTCACTCCTCAGCACAATTGTCCGATGCATGAACTAAAAAAAAAAGCTGGCGGACGTCCCAACTACTAAGTACCTAATACCAGCCCAGAAGAGAGCAAGAAATAGCCATGCCTTCAAGTACCAGAGTTATCAACCAAGGATTGAGGTGTTCAAGAACTCATACAGAGAAGGATGCCCTCTCGGGTGCCCAAGCAGCCGAAACCACAATATTCACTCCTCAGCACGATTGTCCTATAAATGATGCATCACGGATTTCATGGCTGCGATATTGCCATTTAAAGACTCTCTACGTGATGAGGTAGACTTGAAAATGAAAAGAAACCTACAGTGGGTGTCACTAGAAGACAGAAGAAAAATGTCCAGACTATGCATGATGTACAAAATGACTAATAAACTGGTGAACGTCCCAACTACTAAGTAACTAATACTAGCCCAGAAGAGAACACGAAATAGCCATGCCTTCAAGTACCAGAGTTATCAACCAAGGATTGAGGTGTTCAAGAATTCATTCTTTCCTAGAACTATCGCAGAGTGGAACTCGCTGTCACCAAGTGAAGTGGGGGCATTGTCATTAAACAATGTCTAGAGTTATAGATGTTCAAGGGTTAGGTGTAGCAAGTCGATCGGTGTAATGGAGCCAGCTGCTGCCGCGCCGCGTGCCTGCGAAGCTGGTGTACATGTGTTACGCCGAAGGGCGGTTACACCGGCTATACAGATACAGATACAGATACAGATACAGAGAGGGATGCCCTCTCGGGTGCCCAAGCAGCCGAAACCACAATATTCACTCCTCGGCACGATTGTCCTATGAATGATGCATCACGGCTTTCATGGCTGCGATATTGGCATTTAAAGGACTTCAGAACGCCTTGTGATAGACTTACCATCTGTAATTAATTTCATCAGGTTGGTAAACGAATGAATAGCAATGTTCTTTGATCACAATTATTTATTTTTCAAAAGCCGACGTTTCGATGACCGTCTGTCATCTTCATCAGGGCAATTCTGACTGGTTTACTGTGCACTGACGCTAGATGTTACTTGGTGCATAGTGCACTAAAGGTGTTAGCGTCAGTGCACAGTAAACCAGTCAGAATTGCCCTGATGAAGATGACAGACGGTCATCGAAACGTCGGCTCGTGAAAAATAAATGGTTGTGATCAAAGAACTTTGCTAATCTCTACACCATTGTGAACCAAGTAACAGTGCACTGTGAACCATGTAACACCTTTAGTGCACTATGCACCAAGTAAATCTAGCCTCAGTGCACGGTAAACCAGTCAGAATTACCCTGATGAAGATGACAGACGGTCATCGAAACGCCGGCTTGTGAAAAATACATGGTTGTGATCAAAGAACTTTGCTATTCTCTACACCTTGTGATGAAGTAGACTTACCATCTGTTTCCACTGCTTGAGATGCTCTGTAAAGAATCGGCGATATACACGTAGACTCGCCAGATCGATGAGGGGAATGCCAATTACCTTTAACTACGGCACACACACTGCATGACACACCTATAACCAGATGTAGCCTGGTATCCAGCCTGGTCGTGGTTGGGGCCGCAAGAGCTCTGTCCCGCCCGCCTCACATAGGTTTCCCGGTGTGTATTTCACGAGAGATTGATTAGCCCTCCACGCATACTGACTCTTATTAGCGTAACACTCTTAACGGGACGTCCTGTTGTACTGGGCGGTGGAAGCTATCAGAGCCTGCCTGAACACCCCAACACCCCCAATCACGTAAGACTGGATACCAGGCTAAACCAGATGCACCGGTGATGATTATAGACAGTGCCTTTGCCCCTAACGCTCTGGCCTTCCAATTTATCAAGGTAAAATAAGAGCTGAATAGCCACTGATAAGTGGATCTAATTCCAACCACCCAATGATTGCGTAATGACAAGCGATAACCCTGGTTTGTCCTTCATGAATTCCTGAATCCCAACCGGCCGTAACCGCAAATATCCAAGTTATTAACGCCGCCCAGAGAAGACTCAAGGGGATAACACGCTTTTATGCCAGGAATCCAGTACGGATTTACTTTGAACAGATAGGACAGGGTCAATGCCATATCCTAGAGGTGGCAACTGGGAACCGTTGAGTACGGAAAATATGGTGCCGTGTATTGGTCTCAATGGAAATCATAGGTCTACAGTGCATTTACGTTGTGCCGATACAGGCGCCACCACGGTTTTGTCCATTCTGTCCAAATGATAGATGAACAACAAATTTTTTATCATGAATTCTATTTACGGACTTGTAAAGGAAGCGTAAATATATGAAATATGTTTACGTCGTATTTAAGCACACTGAAAGGTGACGGAAAGGCGGAATTTGCCTTTCAGCAGCCTTTACAAAGTCGTAAAGTCAACTGAAATATTTTCTCAAGTTCAATACTTCTTCACATATTGCGGAAAGGTTGCTTAAATGTCTGTTTTCGTGCTGTGGAATTGTCCAGTATATGATGATAAACGCACAAAGCTGTTCAACCTTCTTTCCGCGTGCTCAATAGAATTTGCTACATTTAAATATTTAATGCTATACATTAGATACATTCTATTTCATTCTAAAAGGTAATAACGCTTACTGTGTACAAATAGGTAAATATATCAAAGAATGCTTAGACCTTAGAACAAGTAGTATAAGTTGATTCATCTATTATCTTGTACGTAGGTCAATTTCGTTGTACCCATGCATTTGTCTGTATGTCTACATGTAGTTTAAGACTTTACGAAAGTCCCGGTACTTTTTTTTGTGCCAATAAAGTTCATATATTATGATTTTCTTACTTTATCGAGCCCATGAACCACGGTTAAATACATGATAGTCACAAGTTTATAAGGCTCACATGGGTGTTTCACAAACATGATCTGTTCCCACGTTTTCCATTGTCCAAAAAAGCGAGAAGAAGCTGACCATTATGTATTACCTCAGTAGCTAGAACACTTTGCATTAGCCTAGTATAGTACCCTTGTATGTTCCTTATGTCTAAGTCTAGTAGTGTATCTCTTGTCTCCACTTTTCTATATACGTTTGTTATGTGTCTGTTAAGTCTTAACCTGCACCTATCCCATATTGTACATCCATAGCTGGCATGGATGTACAATAAAGGTCTTTCATGATCATTTTCATCATCAATAATCCGATAAATTCATCCATCATAAGAAATAAAGACCTTAATAATATTTCATAGTGTGGCGCATGGCAATAACTGTTTGCTTTACATTCACGCCATGGGCAATGATGATTGCGGTATTTGCATTTGAGTTCATAAAATGAAATGAGGGATTTGATCCAAATACATTTGCTCTTATTGGTCTGGTGGTCATTGTATACATATTTGTAAGTGTATACATGTATGTATATGTGATAAGATGGGTCCTTTATTTTCTGGGTGGAACCCTAAAAATCAGCCCAGGGCCCTTCCAGTGACCATTTTCCATCAGGATTTTGAGAATTTTTGCTCCATGGGAGAGGAGTGTTGTTTCAACTCACTACATGTATGTAGACAAATGACTAGAATATTGGCGTTGAAAAATCGAGTTTCTAATCGCTAAAAACTGCACTGGATGCATTAACTTAAGGTTATTCTCATTTCTGTATCAGTATAGCCGGTATAACCGCCCTTCGGTGTAACACATCACCTTCGCAGGCACACGGCACGGCACACCGAACGACTCAATATTTGCACATTTAACTGCAGGAGTTGTTTAAAACTTTCTAGTGATGATGCCCCAACTGTGCTTGGCGGCAACGAGTTCCAGTCTACGATAGTTCTGGGGAAATACGAGTTTTTGAACACCTCAATTCTTGGTTGATAACTTGGTTGATATTTGAAGGCATACGCCGCGCCGTAGTCGTTCTCCCCACATGTATTCCTGACAGTGCTGACTGACTTCTCATTACTTTTCTAACAGGGGGCAGGGGCAAGGTCATTCTCATTTTACGGCCTTTGCGTTTGTCAAGAGGGTTGACAAGTTGACGTACCCACGGTGTCCGTTCCGGAGACACGTGCACTGATTTTTGGTTTGAACGGAGACAAGCAAATGCCTTCTCACCAATTAGAGTCAAACCTGCCCAAGGCGACCATCCAGGGGACCGAAGAAAAGCGGTCACCTTGGACAGGTAGGTTTTATGATGCCACGTTCAGACTAGACATTGTATAGACATTATAGAATACTGTGCTCTCTTTCAAGTCACAAAATATGTATCTCCAAAGGTTCGAAGTAAAAGATATGGTTGTGCTTTCAGTAGAACATGACACCCAGGCAAAAGGAAGCACCTACTTTCCTGTCATACAGGTTTTATGATGCCACGTTCAGACTACGTTCAGACATTATAGAATACTGTGCTCTCTTTCAAGTCACATATGTGTATCTTCAAAGGTACGTAGTAAAAGATAGGGTTGTACTTTCAGTAGAACATGACACCCAGGCAAAAGGGAGCACCTACTTTCCTGTCATACAGGTTTTATGATGCCACGTGCCAGAATACTGTGCTCTCTTTCAAGTCACATAATATGTATCTCCGAAGGTAAGTAGTAAAGGATAGGGTTACACTTTCATTGGGACATGAAACTTTGGCAAAGGGAGAACCTACTTTTCTGTCAATACATGTAGGTTTTATGATGTCACCTTCTGACTAGACATTATATAGACGTTATAGAATACTGTGCTTTCTTTCAAGTCACATAATATGTATCTCCGAAGGTACGTAGTAAAAGATATGGTTACGGTTTTAGTGGGACATGAAACTTAGGCAAAGGGACCCTTACTTTCCTGTCAATACATGTAGGTTTTATGATGCCACGTTCTGACTAGACATTATATAGACATTATAGAATGCTGTGCTCTATTTCACGTCACATAATATGTATCTCCAAAGGTACGTAGTAAAAGATAGGGTTACACTTTCAGTAGAACATGACACCCAGGCAAAAGGGAGCACCTACTTTCCTGTCATACAGGTTTTATGATGCCACGTGCCAGAATACTCTGCTCTCTTTCAAGTCACATATGTATATCTCCGAAGGTACGTAGTAAAATATATGGTTACGCTTTCAATATGACATGAAACTTAGGCAAAGGGAAACCCTGCTCTCCTGTCAATACATGTAGGTTTTATGATGCCACGTTCAGACTAGACATTATGTAGACTTTATAGAATACTATGCTGTCTTTCAAGTCACATAATATGCATCTCCAAAAGTACGTAGTAAAAGATATGGTTACACTTTCAGTAGGACATGACACCCAGGTAAAAGAGAGCACCTACTTTACTGTCAATATATGTAGGTTTTATGATGCCACGTTCAGACCAGGCATGATATCGATGATATAGACATTATAGAACACTGTGCTCTCTTTCAAGTCACATACGTGTATCTCCGAAGGTACGTAGTAAAAGATAGGATTACGCTTTCAGTGGGACATGAAACCAAGGTAAAGGGGAACCCTTACGTTCCTGTCAATATATGTAGGTTTTATGATGCCACGTTCAGACTAGACATTATATAGACGTTATAGAATACTGTGCTCTCTTTCAAGCCACATGATATGTATCTCCAAAGGTACGTAGTAAAAGATATGGTTACACTTTCAGTGGGACATGAAACCAAGGCAAAGGGGAACCCTTACTTTCCTGTCAATATATGTAGGTTTTATGATGCCACGTTCAGACCAGGCATGATATCGATGATATAGACATTATAGAATACTGTGCTTGCTTTCAAGTCACATACATGTATCTCCGAAGGTACGTAGTAAAAATATGGTTACGCTTTCATCAGCTCAGTAGGACATAAAACTTAGGCAAAGGGAACACCTACCTTTCTGACAATACATGTAGGTTTTATGATGTCACCTTCTGACTAGACATTATATAGACATTATAGAATACTGTGCTCTCTTTCAAGTCACAAAATATGTATCTCCAAAGGTACGTAGTAAAAGATAGGGTTACACTTTCAGTAGAACATGACACCCAGGCAAAAGGGAGCACCTACTTACCTGTCATACAGATTTTATGATGCCACGTGCCAGAATACTCTGCTCTCTTTCAAGTCACATAATATGTATCTCCGAAGGTAAGTAGTAAAGGATAGGGTTACACTTTCATTGGGACATGAAACTTGGGCAAAGGGAGCACCTACTTTTCTGTCAATACATGTAGGTTTTAGGATGCCACGTTCTGACTAGACATTATATAGACATTATAGAATACTGTGCTATCATTGAAGTCACATAATATGTATCTCCGAAGGTACGTAGTAAAAGATAGGGTTACGATTTCAGTGGGACATGAAACTTGGGCAAAGGGAACACCTACTTTCCTGTCAATACATGTAGGTTTTATGATGCCACGTTCAGACCAGGCATGATATCGATGATATAGACATTATAGAATACTGTGCTCTCTTTCAAGTCACATACGTGTATCTCCGAAGGTACGTAGTAAAAGATAGGATTACGCTTTCAGTGGGACATGAAACCATGGCAAAGGGAACCTGTCAATACGTGTAGGGTTTTATGATGCCACATTTTGATGCGGCATGCAATAGTGATCACAGAACTTCTTTACCCTCACCCTCTGGCCTTCCAATTTATCACAGCAAAAGAAGAGACCCGATAAGTAGATCTAATTTCAGTCGTCAAGTGATTGTGTAATTACAGTCAATAACCCTGGTTTGTCCTTCAGGAATCCCAATAGGCCATACTTGCAAATATCCAAGTTATTAACACCGCCCATAGAATGCTCAAGGGGATGAGATGAGTTTATCAACGTTCTTCAATCAAGGAATCCACGTACGGATTTACTTTGAACTGACTAAGGACAGCCTGATGTCTGCCTGATAGGACAGGGACAATGCCGCAACTTCATCTGGTCGACGACTGATCTTGAAAGTTCAGCTGTGTTGGTAGAAGTTATTATGAAGCAAGTTTAAACTGTGATTTCCAACACAAGAAAATTTTTCGACTGTGCTGGTACAGTCTTTGTCAAGGAATGAACAAGGAATCCACCGCCTCTGTGACGTGACGAGAGTTTTTCAACTTATAGATCCTACATTGTATCAACACCAGGACTGACATAGATAGAAAACTAGAGATGTAACTTTTTTTTTATTCCAACATGTAATCATCAGATATGGTGACGGCACACTCAAGTTTTTTCAAACTTATATTAATGCCGCCACCAACATAGGGGACAAATACATGATAATACTCAGTACTCAACAGTCATTTCACCTGGGCAAAATGAGGAAAGTCGTGTAAACTGCCTTTCCCAAGGGCACAAGATCGGTGGCATGTCAGGACTCGAACCCGGGACCTCTTGGTTCCGAATCTGTAGGAGTTTGATTAGGCCTTTTCTCGGTGGGGCAAATTACTAGCAACTCCCGACGTGCTTAACTATTATTGTAACACTTCTACCGGGCGGCCTGTTCTACTGGGCGGGGGAAAACTAATAGATCCCCGAAGACTGCCTGCCCCAACTACTATGCCCCACGATTATAGACTGGATACCAGGTTATACACCATGAGCGTATCACCCATATCATCAGTTTCCACCACTACTGTACATTAAACCAATGTTAATTTAACACATGGTCGTCTCAACTTGATAGGGTCCCAGTTTACGAGACCAAATTTCCCACGGGCGTTTCTAATATCCCAACAAGTTGTTTTTATTGTCTGGCAACCATTGGTTTTACATTTTACATCAGAACCAACGATGATTGCGGTATTTGATTTCGACTCCATAAAATGAAATGAGGGATTCGATGGCATTTCTATATACATTTACTCTTACTGGGATGGTATGCTTTCGGCTATTCCAAGATCAGGGTGTAGCAATGACACCCTGCATTGTTATATCATTCATTGCATTCTGTTGAAATTTTTTAAACATATGATCTAAATACAAGTTTTGTCCACATAATCCTGAGGCTTTTTGGTAGATAGATACTAAAAACATTATGCTAGGACCATTTTTTCGCCCAAAATTGCCATAAAATTGACGTTATAGTGTTGCACTTAAAAATAGACATTTTTTTCAAAATAAGCCATTAGGTTAGTTCTGACAAAAAATGAAATCAAGAATTGAGCAATATGTTAAGACTGGCTCTTTCTAACATGTAATGTATCACTTGTAGTACAACTTTCTGTACTGAAAGTGGAAAAAATGTGAAACTTGAAAAATTGGCCCAAGTGCAACAGCCTGGGGTACACCCTGATCTCGGAATAGCCGTTTGTACCCGAATGACATGCAAGGGAATGTACACTATTCATTGGGGGTGGGGGTGGTGCGTGAGAGGGTCCGTCAACAAATTTTTCCCTAACCCTCCCCCTTGGTCCAGAAATTTTCCCCTACCCTCCCCCTGGCCTAAAAAAATTCCCTCGACCCCCCCCCCCCCGGTCAAGTTTTTCCTTGAC
>NW_017804276.1:1764172-1778610 GCF_001625305.1 Branchiostoma belcheri | reverse complement strand
CCCCCCCCCCCAGGTAAATTTCGTACACTCCCTAATATTACTTTTCTGAAATACATAATTTTGAAGTTCGTAGATCGATTACAAAGATGAGAATTTCTAGCCATAAATTGAATATAGAATTAGGAAAATATAAAAAATCCCCCGCGACCAGAGGTTTTGTCCATTCTGTCCCAATGATATTGAAGACGAACAACATTTTATTTTGAATTGTAGACTATATCACGATAAACGCACAAAGCTGTTCAACCTTCTCTCTGCTTGCTTAACAGAATTTGTTGCATTTCATGCTATAGATAAATTTAATTTCATCCTAGAAGGTAATAACCCTTACTGTGTACAAATAGGTAAATATATCAAAGAATGTTTAGACCGTAGAACAAGTAGCATTAGTTGACTCATCTATTATTTTGTACGTAGGTTAATTTCGTTGTACCCATGTATATTTGTCTGTATATCTACATGCAGTTTTAGACCTTACGAAAGTCGCTGCACTTTTTCTTGTGTCAATAAAGTTCTATGATGTGTCTGACCTAGTTACCCTCTCTGCGTGCATTCCTGATTGGCTTCCCATTACAATTTTTAAACGGGGGTCAAGGATAGCGGTCATTCTCATTACACGGTCTTTGCGTTTGTCATCAAGGTTGACGTGTTCAGGTAGCCACGGTGTCCGTTTTGCAGACACAGATTTTTGGGTTGAACAGAGAAAAGACAATGCCTACTCATCAATTCACTTCATAATATTCGATATTTTCAAATATCTTATTTTTCAAATAACTTTGTTAGCATTTTTTAATGTCTTGGGGTGGTGGGACTACGGCGCAAGATATGTCAGCCTTGTGTATTTAAATCTTAATTGTATTTTGTTGATAATATAAGTTATTAACTTCAGTGCAGCGTCACACTGTCCTTGTTATGTTTTAATGTTTTGATGAATTAAAAAAAAAAATGTTCGATATTCGAGCATATCGTAAAGCTTACGTAAAGGTTCAGTTATTCCAGTCGGCTAAAACGGATCCTTTACGTATACGCAGGCATTTATGTGTGCGGAAATACCAGATTTTATGTCAGCCTAATGTCAGGTATCTACCAAAGTGGAATACTGTACTGTAATTCACTTTATGTTCACGGTGGCAAAAGTTTACGGTCTGAGAAACATCGATAATGTTCACGGAACTATATATTCAAGGTGGCGAAAAAGAACGTCCACAAATTATTTTTTAACGTATAATGATAAGTTCACGGAACAAAAATGACAGTAAAAACAGTGAACATAACAGTACAGTGAAAAAAATCAGAAATTACAGTATATCCTTTCCTTGTACCCCAAGGTTTAGATGGCATAACATCAAGTTAATAAGGGTCTTATATGCTCTAGATATGATGTCCTACGTGATAATCTATTCAAATATCTCACTTCAAATACGACAGATTTCAATAGACTTGTTGCTACAGATAGATTTGATTATATATTTAAATGCAACAGCGAACACAATGCAAAAATAGGTAAATACATAAAAGACTGTTTTGTTATTAGAAAGAATACTGATTTGCTGTCACATGTACCCATAGATAACTCCGCCTGATTGTAAAGCCTAAGCTAACTTTTGATTATTTCTTTTCTATATATAAGTTGTTAAGTTTTATTCTATACCTATCTATTTTACTATGCTACTTATTGTTACCTACTAGTATTTGCCATACAATGTACCCTGTACAATTGTCGTGCAATAAAGTTCTTCTGTATAATAAAGTCTGGTCACTTACGAGCTAGGGTACCCTTGCCTTGTATTAACAAAAGACAGACTGATTTCATTACGTTAGGAAATGAAGGAACCTGCATGGGGACGCCCAGCTTCCTGCCGATAGGTTTTATGATATGTTTTTCAAGTCAATCAGTTGGGGTTGGCGCCATTGATTCCAGGACAAACAGATAGACCATTTCAAAAGCAGTTGAAGTTAATGGAATATTGACACGTCTAGGTTTTGTCTCTTATTGGATAGCAAGGTCATCTCCCCCGGCTTTCAGCTCGTGTCGGTGCCAATTATGAAGTTTTCCCCAAGCGGGATTGGCAAATGTTGTTGAGGCCTAGGAAAAAATGTTGTGCAGGGCTCGAAATTCATTTTTGGCGACGTCTCAGGGAGGAGCCTAATGGTACAGTATTGTGTGCAGTTTGCAAGAATTCTAGGAAAGGTACAGGCATTTTGTCCACAGGAATGGAATGCCCACAGGCATGTCTCTGACCCACATCTAAGCCCACATTCCTGGAAACCCTTGGGAAGACCTGTCTGCCCCGGATGGCTGTACTTTCTGTGACCCTGGGGCTCGTTCACTTTACACTCAGGGGAGGAGTGCACTGTATCTGTCTAGACTTAACAGGTACCAAAGCGTCCTCAAAATCATGAAATGATGGCAGTGTCATGCAAACAATAACCCTGACAGTAACCACCGTCGCCATGGCAATGTGTGTTTTCATTATCAGTCTTGTTGGATATAGGTGCACTGGTGCAACAAACCTAAAAAAATTGGGTGCACAAAAAGTATTTGGGTGCACCATATAAAATATAATAGTAGAATATCAACAAAAACTAATTATGTTTCATTTCTAAAGAAAACTTCTACTACAACAATTATTAGATGTTAAGAATTGTATTATAAAGATTTCTACCATACATTTAACATAAGTAAACCTACAAAAATATTTGGGTGTACTGGTGCACCCACAGAAAAAAATGGGTGCACAGCTCCAAATTTTGGTGCACCATGCACCCAGTATTTCGATCCTTGTTGTGTTTCCTGTTTCCCGACCGACCCTAGAAAAAACTGCTGACCCTAGATTTTGTTTGGGGGTGGACCCCTGCAAGGGACATAATAGTTCGAGCTGATCAATATTTTCTAGCTCCATGATCTGACACCTGAGTGATAAAACGTTGTGCAATTGGTTTTCCTACATTGACATTGAAAATAAAAGTGTCCTCGTGCAAGTTTTACTTTGGTAAACTGTATTGTATAATTTGGACACCTATATAATTATCTAGAAAAAAAGATCCCTATACACAGACACTGATTTTTTTCAGGACTGAAAAAGGAAACAAAATTTTTCCTATGCCTGACCCAAAGCTATGTACAACATAAGATCACACAATTCAGCCTCAGAGGCTGCCTTAGATGTTGTCAAGTGATGGCGCTGTATTTGTACATAATTGTGATTTGAATTTTGTATTTTGAAATAAATCAATGATATCTGATATAAGAGAGTAGATGGAAGAATAAAACGTTTGCATTTTGATATCATCTTATATTACTGATATGATATTACTGCAGTAAGGATGTGATAACATGATAACAGAATACAAATGTTTTATTCATCCATCTACTCCCTTATTTTTATAATATCACTAAATACTTGACCGCTTTGTTTCTGGAATTTGGCTCATATTAACCTATTATTTAAAATAATAAATCCACTGCTTTTACTATGAGTTATACGCTGTGGCGTCGGATGGCGTAGTGGTAGATCATTCGACTGTGAAACGATGAGACCCGGGTTCGATCCCGAGTTGTACCCGGGACATGTCTGGACATGCACCCCGACGTTGTGTCCTTGGGAAAGACACTTTACACGACTTTCCTCACTCCACCCAGGTGTGAATGGGTACCTAACTTCGGTTGGGGCAAGTCGTACTGAGGTCACCTTGTGGCGCCGAATGGCAGCCGCACAGACCCTTGCGGCAGTTCCACAAAAATGTATCTTGGCATTGTGTATTATGTGTATTATTATTAAGCTCTAACTACTCATACAGCCAACCACATCTATAAGATTACCAGAAAGCGAGAGGAAGTTGAACGTACTTGTGTACTATAGCCGTTTTATTATCAACATTGATGATGTACTTTGTCAATATGTGACCTGTCTTTAGCCCAGCGGGGCAAAATGTACAATAAAGGTCTTCATTCATTCATTCATTCATTCATTCATTCATTCATTCATTCATTCATTCATTCATTCATTCATTCATTCATTCATTCATTCATTCATTCATTCATTCATTCATTCATTCATTCATTCATTCATTCATTCATTCATTCATTATGTGTATTATTACCATTTGTATCATCTGATTGTAAACCCTGCATCAATTCAGCACTATAAGGCTGCGGTTGCACGGGTGATGTTTGGCCAACAAACCATTTATACTACAGTCTAATAAAAGAGCATTGATTTTAGCTTAAACGGATCACAGGGCGAGAAAGTCAGTGATCCTCCTCTGGTGTAAACATAGATAAGCGCGCGATCGGTAAAGATTTTGACGTAAGGCCATGTTGATTTGATTATATGGATGACATCCGCGCGCGCATGAATTTTCGGCCGTTTCAAAAAAAAAAAAGTTTTCAACCATACTGTAAATCGTACAAAACAGTTGCTAAATGGGCAAAAATATACCATTAGTTGCAAGGAAAACATTTAGAAACGATACCAATGTCGTAGAAGGTCAAAATCAAAGGAAAAAAAGACAAAAATGTAAAGAAATGAATTCGAAGAGTAGATTATTCACCATAACATATTCTGTGCCATTTGTTCCACCTTCGTGACCACGTAGATTTCATAGTGAAAGCAACTTTTTTTTTATTCGCACGCTCGCGTCAGTTTTGGGGTTCCCAGCGGATGTCATCCATATAATCAAATCAACATGGCCTAATGTCGACCTGGCGTGGGTGGTCAACATTGATTTGATAACTGATAAAATCATTTACTGTCACAGATTAGTGGAACTTATATTGGGAATAAGGCCACAGCAAGTAAATTTTATGGATGACATCCTGTCCAGACTCCAAATTTAATGCCCAGATACAAACTGTAACATTTTGACAATCACCCAAACTTGCGTTATTGATACTAAACGGTTTGTATTACATCAACTCCTACATAGCATACAAAACATGTTCTTCCTTACCATTTATTGATCCATTTTCACCCATTTGCTGTTCTCTGTTGTTTTTGTCATGTATTTTGTCACTGTATACTTGTATGTCTGGTGGTGAGGTAAAAATTAGCTATTGCTAGAGTACCTCACCACCATGCCTTGTATTGTCCATGTTGAATTGTAAATAAAAAATTCAATAAGGCGAAATAAACAAGGGCCAATTTTCAAATTTTGACATCATGAACCTTGTTAAACAAGAAATGATACCTTCATTGCTAAGTTTACTGATAACTATTACAACAACCATTTGTCACTGAAACAACTTTGAAAAACAAGTTTTAAATCATTGTACAAATGGTTTTCATTCAGTGGGAACATCACATATACACAGCCAACATCACATATAAAAGGAATGAAATACATCACTGCATCAAAATAGAAGACAAAAGAATAAATCAGAACCTTGTCTTGTCTCCTCTTTCCATATTTATCTGCAACCAAGTTTGCTTTGAGAATGGTAAACTGCGTATAGTGAGAGTGCAATATCACCTTATATGCACACTAAGGCCATGTTGATTTAATTATATGGATGACATCCTCTGGGAACCTCAAAACTGATGCAAGCGTGCGATTAAAAATAGTTTGGCCAAAAAAGGTGCTTTGAATGTGGTATGATATTCATTTCTTTACATTTTCATCTCATCGTTTGATTTTGGCATTCTACGACATTGTAATCGTTTTCCGATTTTTTCTTTGCAACTTACGGTATATATTTGCTTATTTTGCAACGGTTTTGTACGATTTACAGTGTGGTTGAAAACTTTTCTTTTGGAAACGGTCGAAGATTCATGCGCGCGCGGATGTCATCCATATAATCAAATCAACATTGGCTAATCGACGTTGAGGCCTGAAAATGTATTTCTGCCGTCATGCTGTTTTGACGAATGAGCAAATAAATTTTTAACAAAAAGCATCATGAACACGGTCCAAACGGATAAAGCTAACTTTTCCCATGGCTTATTCCGCCCCATTAGTTACAAGATGCATAACGTTTATAAATGTACCAAGAAAGTTTTCGACCTTTCCAGTGACTGTAAAAAGACATCAATAACTAACACTAGCTTTCACCACTGCTATACAATTGACAACAAAATTATTCATACCTGTACCCTTATGTAATTATATATTGATTTTGTAATAAAAACTGAGTATAATCACACAATATTATTTGTGCTGATATATTGATATAATAATAAAACAATCAATATCATCACTAATCTTGTCGGGTTTTACAAGTGAGTTTTTGTTCTGAAATCAATAAATTATGTGTGAAGGATTACTATTTTGTACTTTACCGATTGCTTTTCTCCATTCCCCTGACAATTATTTTTTTCTCAGGCCACTTAAGTACTTAAGCGTTTGGATGATTAGCGCCAAATGTTCTTAAGTGATGTGTCCCACAACCCACGCCTTGATTTAAGCTACTCCATCAATAACTTTAAAGGCATCCAGTGCAGTTTTTAGGGATTGAAAACCAGATTGTTCAAAGCCAATATTCTAGTCATTTATCTACATACTGAGTTGAAACCACATTATCCTAATGTATATTGACCCTCATGGAGCAAATAATCCCGAAATTCTCACGGAAAATGGTTACTGGAAAAACCTCGACTGAGTTTTAAGGTACCACCCAGAAAATAAAAGACTCATCTTGGGGCTTGTTTCTGTAGTTCTACAAGCCCAACGTATGAAATACTGATACAAATGTGCTAACGTGAAGCAGTATGTGTCCGGCTTCGATCCGCGACTCGAAGCCAGCTCGAAACTGGATCAAAGCGAATCAATCCGGATCGATCCGGACAATTTTACCCTGGTGGGAATTGAGCCCTAGTCAGGGTGCTCACAACTAAAGACGTACTTTCTTTATGGCTTCACAACTACTTCATCACTCCCTCATTCTACTCCTGCCATTTCTTTAAATTGACTCAACTCCTTCATGTTTGGTCCAAATAAAATGAAATTTAGCATGAAGGTAGAGTGGGTAAATACCCCCAGGCGTTTTTTTAATTTAGTTTTGTGATACAGGCTTTAGAATGGTTTTATTTCAGCTTTTTGGCTGTGTTAAAAATGTACTATAGCATTGTGTTAACATATTTGGCCATGAGTCATCAGAATGACGGCAGAGCAAGCAACCAATAGTCATGCAGCTTTCCTCTATTCTTCTTGCTGATTGGCTGTTAGGATTTTATTGGGTTAACTCAATTAACACCTGTACAAAGCCATGCCATATTGACTGCATTCAAGTGTTTTGGTAGGTATGTCAAGCTTTCTTGCTCCGGCATTGAAATGCGGGGCATAATCGCTTCTTTTTTATCTTGAAAATCAACAGTTTGCATTATGAAACTAAAAATCCTAACCAATAATTTAGGGAAATAGCTATCAAACTGTTGTCATTTCATACTATAGTTATATCAATGTAAAGAATTGTTTTCCCTTGTATTTCTCCTTCTTTCCCTGCCATGTCGTGAAATGTGGTGAAGCCATCTCTGTATTTGCCCCAAAGCAAATGTCGGCCTTTCTAGTTACACCTGCGTCTGTTCACAGCCCCACGTTATTACTCAGTAAACTGCCTGATTTGTATTCATTAGGATCAGCGGTTAGCTGGACAACGGCGCATTGATTTTCCGGGAATCCCTTTGTGTCCCTAACAGATGATCATTGGCTGATTTCCTGGAAGCCAGTCCTCCAGAGCATCATAATGGCGTTTTGATGGAGACTGCGTGGACAGTGCAGAGACGCCCAATAATCAGAATCCATTAAGGGGGTGAGGACAAATTTAGTTTCCATCTAGTCTATCCGCGTGGTGTAATGAAATAATCTTTCCCGTTCATCACAACGGCTAGGGCAGACACCACAATTGCGTTGCGCAGTAGAGGCTCCAAAATGGTCCTAGTTAATATCTTAGTTTTGGGCTAGAAGAAACAGGTAGGGTCTAAACTTTCCTACAAATTACTAGCGGGGAGGGCGAAATCGCTAGACATTTCGCCCCGAAGAGGGCGAAATCACTCGGGGGCGATATCGCTGTGACACCGGCAAACTTATTAATCACCTGAAGGCCATGTTTCCCATTACCAGTAGCCTGAAGTTTGCAGCCATGATAGCTAGGGGTGGTTCCGAGTGTTTATAGTCACACTTTTAATACAAGACTTCATCAGAATGTGACACTGGCGCCTTTCAATCAATCAATCAAACCGCAGGCATCAGAGTAGATGCATAGCGGCTGTAGCCATGTCCCTCCAGGATGTTCTGTTTTCCGCCAGCACTCTCCAGTCAGTTCTGCTGACCCCCAAACTGTCTAGCACGCTGAGAACCTGGTCCTCCCATCTGCTCCTGGGGCGGCCTCTAGGGCGCCTCCAAGTTGGATCTGGAGCTGTGGTGATCAGTTTGATCACTTCCTGGGTGGGTGTAGCTCTGGAGATGTGACCCAGGAGGTTTAGCTGGTGTTTGGTGATCCTCTGGCTGATCGGGACCTGGTTTGATTGATTGATTGATTGATTGATTGATTGATTGATTGATTGCCGCAGTTGTGTGGTTCATGATAGGGGACTATATTCGGAGTCGATAGCAGCTAAACAACCTTGAGAAATAACCTCGCAAAGTTGAAGGAGAACTACATGGTTGGTATTTGGTACAGGCAAATGATAGTTGATTTTTTTTGGGGGGGGGGCGTGACGATTAAACTTTGTTGAAGAGTCTGGTAAATAACCTCATTGTGGAACCCCGTTCGTTTTTGGACACTTCCATATCATCAACTATCAATAGCCATGCCTCCAAGTACCAGAGTTATCAACCAACGATTGAGGTGTTCAAGAATTCATTCTTTCCTACAACTATCGCAGAGTGGAACTCTCTGTCACCTAGTGCAGTAGGGGCATTGTCATTAGATAGCTTTAAACAATGTCTAGAGTTAGATGTTAAAGGGTTAGGTGTAACAAGTCGATCGGTGTGATGTAGCCAGCTGCGGCCGCGCCGCGTTCCTGCGAAGCTGGTGTGTTACGCCGAAGGGTGGTTATACCGGCTAGGTGTTACGCCGAAGGGTGGTTATACCGGCTATACAGATACAGAAGCTGGTGTGTTACGCCGAAGGGCGGTTATACCGGCTATACGGGTACAGAAGCTGGTGTGTTACGCCGAAGGGCAGTTATACCGGCTATACAGATACAGAAGTTGGTGCGATACGCCGAAGGGCGTTTATACCGGCTATACAGATACAGAAGCTGGTGTGTTACGCCGCAGGGTGGTTATACCGGCTATACAGATACAGAAGCTGGTGTGTTACGCCGAAGGGTGGTTATACCGGCTATACAGATACAGAAGCTGGTGTGTTACGCCGAAGGGCGGTTATATCGGCTGTACAGATACAGATAATGTCACATAATACGCCTCAGATACCCACGTTTCATCTAGCAATCCTGGCAGTTTGTCAGGTAAAATACCCCCATCATTTACATGTACGCCAGAGTTTATTTCTGCTTACTTACGTTCTAGATGCTGCATTAGACCATGTCTGTGCGTCAACCGCACTATTTCATCCCGCTTTCAGGAAATCCTTTTTCAATATCAAAGTATTAAAAGTTGACATATTTTCCATCACCTTCCAAAGAGGTGTCATTATGAATTTCATGTTCTTTTCCTGATGTTTTCCCCAAGGGAGGAAGCACAGACAGGCAGTCTCCCTGTTTCACTTTTGATCTTGAAATTGGATCATGTATGCTAGAAGGGTACAATACAGTACCAGTCCAAACGTGACAACAAGTTAATTACAATATAATCCACATCGACTTAATTAACTGTCAACTATTTCAATATTCATTTCTCACTGAAGCAACTTTGAAAAATAAAAGTTTTCAATCATAGTACAGATGGTTTTGATTCAGCGGGAACATCACATATACACATCCACAATCACCTATAAAAGAAATGAAATACATAACTGCTTCGAAGTAACATTAAATCAGAGCCTTGTCCTGTCTCCTCTTTTCATATTTATCTGCCATCCACGTTCCGGCATGGCAACAGACATTAAATCAGAGCCTTGTCTTGTCTCCTCTTTTAATATTTATCTGTCATCCACGTTCCGGCATGGCAACAGACATATTTGCCCATTTTGGGCATATGTTGATCACTGTCAGAGGGCAACAAAATTTCTTGTTTTTTTTTCCCCAAATTAGCCGAAAATTCATGCCCACGCTGATGTAATCCATAACAAGGCTGAGGCAATAAAAATCATTGCCAAGGCGACGACTGAATGATATATATTATTTCATGTGGCGGAGCTAGCAATCTACATTACAATTATCAGAAAAACATATTTCCCTATGTTATAAAGACATGCACGTAGTGAAATTTACAGGCTGGGTGGAGGAGGTGTGGGGCAATATACCAAATACACAAATAGGAGGAATCAGCCGTTCTTCCCCAGCAATATAGATTTTATGATGACATACATATGTACTTACTTACTTTACTTCGGTCGAGTTCCCGCTAGAACCAAACTTAAAACCATCCTCCACTTCACAAGAGACTGGATTTTATGTCTGATCTGAAGTTGTTACTCCTTTGACTTTTTGTTACCTTTTGTGGGTTCCAAAAGGACGGATAATTTCTTTTCTCTCTGTGATCTGTTTGAATATGGTCTTTGGCCAAAGACAGCTGTGCTCTCTGTCCATGGTGTGGGGAGAAGACTGATGACCAGTAATTAATCACGCCAGGCATCTGGATGGGTGGCACGTGGGCACCCCGTGTAAGTTACCTGCTTGATCCAAAAACCACATGGCCGAAGGTTTCCTCCAAACCAATTCCCTGGTGAATGCATTCGTGCAATTTTTGAAATTCTTTCAAAGCGATCGTAGTACTTACACAAATGCCTCCGCCCCAAAGGCGTCGCCAAAAATTACTCACTGTGGCCAAGTCTAACAGGTACACCAGGGAATGTTTACCACAACCGCCGCAGGTAAGTCTGATAATGGCTGCCTGAGACGTCAGATGTCAAAAACAGCCATTACAGGACTTAGCTGGCTTTTACTGTCATTAGTAAGTATCATTTTTCATGCAGCGTGCGTTGGTTATCAGTTGCTTCTGGAAGTACAATGACCTACAGTTTGTCCATATATTTTAACACGAATAGATTCTAGTCTGGTCTCAGGGTTGACATCTTGAAAATGTTTTTGTTACTTTTGAAAAGGTCACAATCACCTAGTCTACTATTGCAATCCTGCCACATGTCTCAATAGATAACAAAAAATTCGGAGATCGACCTCATACCTCCATGAAATATGTAAAGTCTATTTACTAATATGATGTCCAGGATAAAAGATACAAGAACCGGAAGTTTTGCTACAGTACCAAGGTCAGCCAACTGGAGGCCTATATTTACCCTTGACCTACGTTTTCCTACGACCTACCAATCATGATACTATCATGATCCATAAATGCGTTCTGGAGTTATGCTGAATACAAATGTTAGGAAACACATACACACAGACAGACAGACACACCAAAAACAATACCTCCATTTTGCACGGAGGTAAAAATCAATAGATAAAGGTGTGTGTGTCCAGTCATCACCTCTGTGTTCAATCACCTCAGGACTGTAACAAACCGTAGACAAGTCTTTGATTTATTGGCAGGGACCATAGCACGGTTGGACGACGCTTATTTCCCAGGTGATCCCACACTGAATGTATCGTTGGTTTCTCTGATGCAAAATCACCAGGGTTGTCCGTAGTGTCGACAGCGATTTGTCATCAACAGTCAACTTGCTCTGAAGCCTAATCCTCGTATATGATAACGTCTACCGTTACCGGAGAGGAGAGCGCGATGAAATCAGCAAAAGACGTGTTGGAAGTTTGTCTGGCTTTAGCAAGGATCTTGAAACTTTATTCGAATTACCATTAGCGATGGGCCCAAAGTTCCACCGCTAGTCTTCCTGGTATTTACACATGTACATATACAATACTAGACACAGTCACTACACAATATCAACCACATACAACATAATAACAGTTACAAATAGTACAATTATTTAACAAGAGTTTTTGGGGGATTTGTCTCATTGATTAGATAAAAAAAACGGAAGTGATGATGCAGTACCAAGGTCAGCCACCAGGAGACTTTTGACCTTGATATTTGACCTTGACCTTTGTCTTCCTATGACCTACCAACATACCAAATATAATCACAATCCATAAAGGCGTTCCGAAGTTATGCTGACTACAAATGTGCTGAAGCACAAAAACACTGACAGGCAGACACATACATACAGATAGACACGCTAATAAACAATTCCTCCATTTTACCTAAAAAACAACACTATTACACAAGTATTAGTGTGCTCTTGATGGAAATGGTCGTAGAGACCATTCTTAAAGAATCTCAAGGATTGTGTGGACTTCACAACAAGTTGAATGTCGTTCCACACTCTTACAGTCCTATACATGAAACATTTCTCCAAAACGTTGGTTCTGGGTTTGTCTAGTGTAAAAGACGGCCTAGAAGCAAAGCGAGTTCTGTGACTGTACTGGTTGTTAACCAAACGCAGATTCCTGATAATACATACAGGTTCATATGTAAGAACTATTCTTCTGAATGTGCTCACACTGTTCACTAACAGTCTAGTGTCGAGACGGGTTTCCACTGCGGCTTCAACTGAAACAGACGAGTTGCCTTGTTCTGCACTCGTTGCAGGTGGTTTATGTTAGTTTTAGCTGTACATGGCCAAACTGGGCTACAGTAATCAATATGATAATACAAGGCATTTCAATTCTTTAGCATCATGATAGTCTATCTCATTCAAAAATTACAGTTTTAGTAGTATTTAGTATCCGATACAAGATACTACTAGTTTCATTCCCTGTATACTATCGCACATCTCAGGTATAGTGGTTTCCTGTATTTTCCAAGTTTCCTGTTTGTTACGAAGTTTTACGTACTGTGGATAGTCGTGGGCGTTCAAGCTTTCCCCTCAGGATGTCCAGGGACTTACCGGTGCTATATGGCCGAGATTATGCGGAGCTCCGGGCGGTGACGTGCGTATCGTGTTTTCCCCAAAGGGCTAAAGCTTTTGATCTCGTTAGCAACATTACTCATTTCGTGGAAGGTAAGTTGGGGTCAGCAACAGAGCCTGCGAGTTAAAGCAACGGCGGGATGCTGCCAGGAGAGAAGCTGCTGGACAAACCACAAATATTCGAACGTAAGACGGTGAAGAAAGTCCACACCACGTACTAGTATTCGAATTTTAGGGTTACTCATTTCGTGGTAGGTAAACCGGGGACAGGAGTAGAGCCTGCGATTTAAAGCAAAGGCCGGGCTGCTGCCAGGAGATAGCTGCTGGAAAACCACAAATAATAGATCGAAAGACGGTGAAGAAAGTTTACATCACATATTCGAATTTTATGGTTTTAGAGCTAGAGCGCGAAATCATTTCAGATCCTTTTTTTTTGTTTGAATGGTTTATTTTACATTTCACTCACATATATCACACTTGGAGTCCTGAGAGTGAATTATGGTGATAATGCATACATTATCATATACTTATACAATATAGTACTAAAGGTTAAAATATATGATTATACAACAAATATATTAACCCTATCTAGACGGGGGGGGGGCGTAAAAGTGCCGCGCCAACTTTGATGTCACATAGCGTCTGAATGGCTAGGGCTAGAATGACCAAACTTGGTGACTTTTCCTAAAATATTGTTGGCAACAATTTTCTATCATTGGAATAAGATAATAATTTTTTGTGTTGCCATGGCAACGGGTTTCTGACAGGCATTTTTTGCTAAATTTAGTAATTTTTGTTTCAAGAATAGAATTTTATGGGTTTTATTGTCAAGTTACTCATGGTTTCTAATATTAATAACATCCCATATGAATTTATGTAAAGTTTATCATTAAATATGCATAATTTATGCTAATTTGATGACGTCATTGGCCAAAATCCAAGATGGCGGACCATATCATTGGAACAGGTATATACAAGTTATTTTCCTTAAAATTTCATCAATACTTCCATTTCTTTTTCCAAAAAAGGTTTAAATGAAGGTCTTTGGTATGTTTACAATGTATTTTAGGCTTTATCACGAAAAAACTATTTTTGAAAATTCAACATTGATGATCCAAGATGGCGGATATCTTAAATATGTATGACGTCATTTTATGACGTCACCGGTGTTGCTATGGGCAACATAAGACTTAGTACACTCTAATATTCTGTCATAAACACTTTTGGTAAAGTTATGTTGAATACTATTTAGTTTTTAGGGAATAGCCTATCTAGACGGTTTTGGCCAATAAAATCCCATTAATGACGTCATAATGACGTCATATTACGTCATAATGACAAAAAAATTGTAGATATGATAAATTTTAACTAGTACACCATCCTCTGAAAATTTGGTAGCCATACGACATACCGTTAGCGAGTTCTGAGGGGGGGCGGGAAGAGCCCCCCC
>NW_017804276.1:1704381-1764152 GCF_001625305.1 Branchiostoma belcheri | reverse complement strand
CCCCCCCCCCGGTCAAATCTTGCTCAAAAAAGCCCGGTCTAGATAGGGTTAAAAGTTAATGCAATCGAACACACCACAACTCCAATTTATGTACAGTCAAAGTATGCAAGATTTTTAGGCCGTATTTTGATGTACCTAACTTTCGGCCGGGCTACACCATACCAGACCGATCGCAAAATGCTGAAAAACTCTACATTATGTTGATCAGATAGTAGCCGTATGCTTTACTTTACTTTCTTTGACAAAGAACATACGGTTAGCATGGTTTTCCAGCAAAGAATTATATATTTTCTCCTCTTTCGGCATTGCGGGAATAGCCTTCATACCATATCGTACATCTCAAACACAATCCGACTATATTTTAGAAGCCTGTACGACGATATCATCAAGTTTTTGGGGATTCCATATCTACTGTTGCCAGACAATAACAAATCTGTCACAAAACAGCGGAGAAAGTCCGCATCATATGTTTTTTTAAATCTTTCTTTATTGAAGTTTTATAAATGAAATAAATGAACAAAAAAGCATTGCAAATATATAACTGACACATGTAGTACCGCAAAACAAATAATAATAAAACCGGGAACAGAAATGTTAACGGTTTAGCAACCCCAATGCCAAAAACATATCATTTACCCTTTAGAATAGATCACAAATTACCTATACAATCTATTAGTTACCTACTACATGTACCTATCTTTAACCAGAAAATACAGTGTTAAAATTTCCCCATTTTCCATTATGTTTATGTACTTTATCTTGTCTGTATGCAATGTTCATATGTTATGTTCGTCTTTGCTGAGTGAATTACGTTAATGGGTTTGAAGTAATTTAAAACACTTTTAATTTAAAGCCATTTTCCAGACTAAGCCCTATAATAACCCAACCAGATTCTATCTACTGCCACTTGACCATAGCGAACCCATAAAAAAAACAACGAAGAAGGTTTGCAAATTACATTGTAAATATTCACCATTGAGAAATCTCTGTATGGTTCCCATTGTTATTCTAAACACTTTGTGCTATATTTCATACAGTGTTATTTTAGTGAATGGGTTCGATGCCATCTCAAACGCTCTACAGCCATATTTTAGACGATGTTATGGCGATACCGTCCAACTTTCGGGGATTCTTTATGACTTGCTGTTGTTGGACCGTAACGAATCGACAGACAATCCGCGTTATATATATGTTCGTATTTTAGGATTAGGTAAATGGGTTTGGTGTACTTCCAAAAACTTTCCGACCATATTTCAGAAGGTGCTATTTTCGGTATAGATGCAGAGACTTGGGTGTGAATTACGTATGTTATTTTGAAACCACATCGGCTGGAGATCACACTATCAATGCTGGCTGATTACACAGCCGATACGTCTTGTGCGTGACTGGTGCGATGGCTGGAAATAAAACAGCTTGTCTATCGGAATTGCATCGGCAGGAATTGGTTAGAGACCCAAACGTTCTTCAGTCATAATTACCTCCATGAAAAATGGAGGTATTGTTTTTGGTGTGTGTGTGTGTGTGCATGTGTGTGTGTGTGTGCCTGTGTTTCCGCACATTTGCAGTCAGCATAGTAATTTCAGAAGCAAAATAGTATAATTTGAGTTTAGAAAACCACAAATTTAACTAGATTATAGTAATTATGATCTTATTTGTGAATGAGACAAATCCTCCAAAACATTTACATAAACTCTACACATTTCATGGAGGTACAATGTATGAAGCCGCCAACTCTCTGTGTTCTATAATAAAATTTAAACTGTTCTCCAACCCAAGACATGAAAAAAAATATTCAGCGCACACCAACCTTAGCTCAGCCGGGACGGGGGTCGGTGCAGACTCCCCACGAACTTTGACCTAACGCTGATTACACACGTGCACTCGGGTCATAAAGCTAAGAAAACTGATTCGGTCTAAAATTTCTTATGCACGAGTTATTTTCGTGTCTTGAGTTGAGTTGGAGAACAGTTAAATATTCATTGTGTATTTTACCAACTTAGATGAACTTTCATGCCAATTTCTGTGTTCTAGATCTACTGTTTCAAAACGAATTGATCCTAAAAACGACAGAGAAAGTCCGCATTATGTTTACTGCCTTTCAGGATAAGTGAATGGGTTCGGTATCATTTCAAACACCATTAAGCCATACTTTAGACTGTGTTATGGCGATATCATCCAACATTCGATCTCCTAGAACTACTGTTGCCAGACCATAACGAATAGATCACAAAGCGACGGAGAAAATCCGCGTTATATGTTTGCCTTTGAAGATTACATGTATGGGTTTGATGTCCTTCCAAATACTCTCCAGTCATCTTTCAGATAATGTTACTGCCGATACACAGACTTAGAGTAGTAGCTATAGTGTCTTATCCATCAAAGTTCTTTTGCAGCGTCTTGGATCTTAAGGATCTACTTTCACCTCTTGGAAGGCATTCAAAAGAATAGATATCAGACTTTTTGTTACTGTTACCATAACTTACTACGAATGGGTTTACAAGCCACCTAATAAACTATACAAAGTTTTTAAAAAGGCCGCTAGCCGTGGTTTTCAATCATATCCGATAGCTAAAGTTATAGTAAACTATTTTCTATTTCTCTCTGTGGGTCAGATTTATGAAATCATCCAGCTATTGGATGTTTTTGACATCTGATCGGACAAGATAAGGCAAAAAAATGGCACAAATGGTCTGTATGTCTGGACACACAATAGTCTGTGTAGTACTGCCATGTGCATTTCTTAAACAAGTATTTGGAAATTTCAGACTTCCGGAATGCATTTTTGCTTTTCGTCAATTAATTATATTATGTACTTTAAAGAAGACTAGGACAGGGCCTGTACAGGGTTGGAGGGTCGCTTGGAAGTCTCGACTTCCCAAATTCCTCCATGTCGACCCCATTTCCTGTGTCTGACCCTTTGACCGCCTTTCATTCTGGATGTCATTTCCTCAAACATCCACGCGCTATCAACCTACTCTGTCCGGACTACGGGTGCGCACGCACGCACGCACGCACGCACACACACACACACACACACACACACACACACACACACACACACACACACACACACACACACACACACACACACACACACACACACACACAGAGTTCAGCCACCCCAAACGATACTTTTTCCCCTGAATATAACAAGGATTATGTCTGACGCGATATAACATGCCTGGGGAAACTTCCCACATGTTGCCCCATCAGTCTAATGACACTCCATGGATCTCTGTCAAGCATATGACAGATTGAGCCTTTTGCAGACAAGCAAGTCTAGCCTGCATATATCCGGATGCACAGTACCTTCTGTTGCGCTACAGTGCTCTTGATCATACTGTAAGTGTCATGTACGATCCTCAAAAACAGTATTGATGAGACATGTCGTTCCATTTGTCTTTTGGCACCAGGGCTCTTTAGACTTTAGATACCTCTGTGGCAAGGATGAGAGATTGAAGATGTGCCTAAACAAGACTTGTTGGTCTGCGAAATGGAAATGTTCCATCTGTTCGCACTTGACAGAGATCTATGAAGGGCCCTGGTGTCAAAGAGACTAATGGATGAAGCGAGCGGAACTGTGGCTTTTGATGCATTTAGCCGTTTGAGATCGTACCGTTAACTCTCATGAGCAGTGTACCCTACACGATAGCAAAACGACACGGTTCAGGAACTGTCAAAGTTTTGACTTTCCGCCCAAGTAAGACTTACTGCTGGCTTGATCGTTCTGGCATTTCATACCCGCGCTTTTAGTACCATTGAAAAAAGAGCGTAGTACACAAATCGTGCAGCTAACAACATCCACAGGAAGGCACATTGAGGAAACCCTGACACTCAAAGCCGGCAGTTGCCTCTACGATTTCCCAGTAAACTTTTTTTTTCTTTCAACGCGTAGTGCGAACAAAGATAGCCTGTGTACGGCATGCATGGGGTTGAAGAAGAAAAGCTCCTACATCACCGTTTCATTGATGAAACCCTGACACTCAGAGCCGGCAGTTGCCTCTACGATTTCCCGGTAAAACTTCTTTTTTTTTCTTTCAACGCGTAGTGCGAACAAACATAGCCTGTGTACGGAATGCATGGGGTTGAAGAAGAAAAGCTCCTACAGCAGAGCGTATTACATAAATCGTGCAGCTAAAGACATCCACAGGAAGGCACATTGATGAAACCCTGACACTCAAAGCCGGCAGTTGCCTCTACAATTTCCCGGTAAACTTCTTTTTCTTTCCGAAGTGTAGTGCGAACAAAGATAGCCTCTGTACAGTATGCATGGGTATGAAAAAGTAAAGGCATTTCATTCCTGCGTTGTAGTACCACTTAAAAAAGAGTATTACACACATCGTGCAGCTGAACATCCACAGGAATGCACATTGAGGAAACCCTGACACTCAAAGCCGGCAGTTGCCTCTACAATTTCCCGGTAAACTTCTTTTTCTTTCCGAAGTGTAGTGCGAACAAAGATAGCCTCTGTACAGTATGCATGGGTATGAAAAAGTAAAGGCATTTCATTCCTGCGTTGTAGTACCACTTAAAAAAGAGTATTACACACATCGTGCAGCTGAACATCCATTGAGGAAACCCTGACACTCAAAGCCGGCAGTTGCCTCTACGATTTCCTGGTAAACTTTTTTTTCTTTCGACGGTGTGCAGCTTGAAGAAGAAAAGCTCCCACAGCACCGCTTCTTCTGTTGACTTATCTCTACTCTGCAGCAGTTACTCGTCCTGCTTTGTAGATAATGTTGCACAAATAATGGACAGAACGTCAAGAAAACGGGCGTTAGGCTTCAAGACTCACAGCACATCATACCCCGGAGGATCGCCTTCAATGGGGTCTTTTTGGGCATTTCATCTTCCACACGGATGGTATTTTCTCAGAAGGAAATAAGCTTTGAGCGTAAAATGATTTCCCAAGGAAGATACCTTCACACTGTCCATTAAATACAGAGCCTTTGAGGTCTATAGCCAAACTTTACGTCCTCGTTGCACCTATATATAGTCTTAATCATTATCTGACCGACCAAAGTTGATGTTTTTCCTTAATGCGATGAAGATAACCGTTGGAGTTACATGTATGTCGACCTCTCTCTTTTATAGCTATATTTAGGTAAGATTTAATCGCGTAGCTGTGTGAGTAACTGGCGTTTAGCCCGTTTGAGAAATAATAAATGGGAAACCATCGCAATGGAAAACGAGAAATAGCCCTGCAGATAAAGCCGCTGGTTGCCCATTTTCCACAGAGTTTGGCGCTGATGTTATCGTGTTTGTTGGAAATGTCAGAGTTGAAGTGGTGATGTCTGCCGCTGGCGTCAGGCGTAAGGTTAGAACTTCATGCTGGATTACAGCTGGAAAACCCTTGTTCTATCTACTAGACTGCAGGTGTATGTGAGGGTAGACCAAAAAAGTTGGTGTATTACGCCGAAGGGCGGTCATATATATACCAGCTATAGATACAGAAGCTGGTGTGTTACGCCGAAGGACGGTTATACCGGCTATACAGATACAGAAGCTGGTGAGTTACGCCGAAGGGCGGTTATACCGGCTATACACATACAGAAGCTAGTGTGTTACGCCGAAGGGCGGTTATACCGGCTATACAGATACAGAAGCTGGTGTGTTACGCCGAAGGGCGGTTATACCGGCTATACACATACAGAAGCTGGTGTGTTACGCCGAAGGGCGGTTATACCGGCTATACAGATACAAAAGCTTGTGTGTTACGCCGAGGGGTGGTTATATATATACCGGCTATAAAGATACATATATCGCGATAAAACACCAAGCCTACCTCATGTTGAATTGTGATAAATTGAAAGTTTTCTTTCATGGCCTCAGAATGAATTGCTTCTGCTGTTATCAAGTCTTTTAGTACAGGTAATGAACTAGAAGGCAAGTTCTATCTTGTTGTGCCGTCTCTGTGAACCTTAGACGAATACGTCAAGTCAAGTCAAGTCAATCTTTATTGCACAACAATTGTAACGGGTACAATGCATGGCAAACTCTTCAGTACTACATATCTAGCTAACATCTACTCTCACGTCTACAGTATTACCTACAAGTTCTATGTATCGAAAATAACATTCTATTTCAAAAGTTAATATAGTACATGTATATATATGGAACATGGCTGACATGATAATGTACAAGTTTTTATATATGACTGTATAAACTAGAGTTGGTTGTGTCGGATATAATATGATTTCTTTTAACTAAAGCTTTGGATATATACTGGCCTATGTACTGGGAAGTTTCGTCGGAACATGATATGAGAAGTGTAAAAGTATCTGAGATTGTTTTAGGTAATGCTATATGTGCCTTGTTGGTGATCGCATTCATAAGTGTTTCTCTTTCTTGGGTGTAGGACGGATATGATAATGTGTATTTCATCTTCTACAGTATCTTTACAAGTAGGACATCGTCTGTGAGTGGCTGGTACATTGTTATAACGACCTTTTTCTATTACGTCTTCATTTGCTTTACTAGAAAATGACTTAGCAAAGTAGCAAAGTAACCTACAAGGCTATTTACTTTCATCCCAGGACGTAATTTACGAATTCGTTAGAAAATTGCTTGAAGCTTTTACCCCATTTGTCTTATTAACGTTATGTGTACTGCGGCTATAATATTCGCCAGTTATGCTCTTGTATTGAATCCTACATAATAACCCCCTGGTGTTTATTACCGGTTGTTATAGTAGTTGTAGGTCATTACGAAGTTCTGTGTCTTGAGTATCGCTGAGGCCATGTTGATTTCATTATATGGATGACATCCGCGCGCGCATGAATTTTCGGCCGTTTCCAAAAAAAAAAAGTTTTCAACCATACTGTAAATCGTACAAAACAGTTGCAAAATGAGCAAAAATATACCATAATTTAAAAAAAAAAATTAATAAAAACTATAGCAATGTCGTAGAATGCCAAAATCAAACGAAAAAAGACGAAAATGTAATGAAATGAACTTGAAGAGTAGATTATTCGCCAAACCATACTCTGTGCCATTTGCTCAACCCTCATGATCACGTAGATTTCATAATGAAAAGAACTTTTTTTTTTGCAAAACTTTTTTTTTTATTCGCACGCGCGCAATAGTTTTGGGGCTCCCGGAGGATGTCATCCATATAATCAAATCAACATGGCCTGACTATAACGGAGTGTACCTGTGGACACATGCGGAAACAGAATGAAGTAAAAGAACCATATTTCCCGCTTGATGAGGCCATTAGATGATTTGTGAAGATATGACAATTTGTCACGATAAGTTCGCGTATGATTATTACAAACTTGAAAAGGGTAGACATAACCACATTCCTCTGCAACAAAGAATTTGTCATTACTGCAACCTAAATGAGATTGAAGACGAGCGTCATTTTATTGTGGACTTTTTTTACGGTGTCGCTCAATGCAAGGCCAATTATTTTTGGCCACTTCTAGGCATAGAGCTAGAGATACTTAAGTGAGTATATTGTAGTTATGTCAGGAGATGGCGGTGGACCTTTGTTTTGAAGCTTTGTGGGTTGTAATCGGACGGAAAGCAGCTGTTTGGAAGAGAGTTCCATAATTTTGCAGTCCGGGGACTGTACTCTATATAATGATGAGAGAAAGATTCTCTTCAATGGCATACAAGATTATTTCCATAGTTTTTTTAGATAGAAAAGAAAATTTCACATTCCTCGTGAAACTCGATAACCCTCGTACTATAAGCTCCACCTGTTCTTACATGTACAACTGTCTTAAGAAGCGAGAAGAAGCAGAACCTGTACATATGTAGTTTTACTATAGATATATTCTAGTCTACCATCGCTATTTGCCATGACCTGTACTTAGTTCGCAATGAGCAAACATGTACAATAAAGGTCTTTTATTCATTGATATAATATCTGCTGGTTGAGGGTGAAGATCAAAGAATCTCAGGTGCACTCCCTGTTCTGGATTATTTTCTCATTTCGCTCACTTGCTCACTTAAGAAACGTCTACAGGCGAAAAATATTCATGAGAAATGCTCTCTATGAAATGCTGCTTGTGAAAAATTTATGAAAAATCCCGGCTGTTGTCCCTACCTATCCTTATTCCATTTTCAATCGAGTGAATAAACAGATTCTTTACGAATGGGGTTGTGGGGCGTAACGGTAGTGTTCGGCTCAGACCCAAGAGGTCCCCGGTTCGAATTCTGCCAGATGACACCAATCTTGTGCCCCTGGGAAAGGCACTTTACACGACTTTCCTCACTTCACCACTCGGGTGTAAATGAGTACGTAGTTTAGGTTCGGGAAGTCGTTAAATGGAGGTCCCGTGTTTGGGGAGAGCCACACCCCATGCACGCACGTTAAAGATCGAGTTAAGATAAAGATTTTCGCCCTTTTGCTTTAGATTTGGGGTCTGCGGAGCATGTCATCCATAAAATCTACTTGCTGTGGCCTAATCCTCACCCATTCAGGCATAGAACTAGATAGGCACGGTTGTGTATTCAGGAGGTGTTGACGATTTGAGGCATGACCTGTGCAGGTTCGGAGGTCAGGTAGGAATGGGAACGGGACGGTTTCTGCGTGCAGCGATAAGAGGTAATGAAACAGATGTCAACAGTGGACAATCCCACGGCCCATCACTGGTAAAGCTGGTAGTTCAAGCTAAAGTTTCCATGATTTTCGGCAAGTGGCTAGGAGTCAGGAACATAAAATCTGCGTTCAGCGATAAGAGGTAATGAAACAGATGTCAACAGTCGACAATCCCCTGGTCCATCACTGGTAAAGCTGCACTGAGAACCCGGCAGTTCAAGCTAAAGTTTCCATGGTTTTCGGCAAGTGGCTAGGAGTCAGGAACATAAAAAATCAATAAACCACAGCCCGTGTGTGAACCTGCTTTTTCCGGCCTTCTAACCGAAAAAAAGGCGTACCAGCCATCCGACTCCTGTCAACAGAATAGATCCTAAAAAGTTATACTTGAAAGTTGAAGACATGGATGGAAAGTCGTTGTATCACATGTTCGGCAAGTGGCTAGGAATCAGGAACATAAAATCAATATACTGTAGCCCGTGTGTGAACCTGGTATTCCGGCCTTCTACGCACACTAGCCATCCGACTCTTGTCAACAGAATAGACCCTGATAAGTTATACTTGAAAGTTGAAGACATGGATGGAAAGTCGTTGTTCAGCAAGTGGCTAGGAATCAGGAACATAAAATCTATAAACCACAGTCAGTGTGTGAACCTGCTAGTCCGGCCTTCTGCGCACACTAGCGATCCGACTCTTGTCAACAGAATAGACCCTGACGTGACAAGTTATACTTGAAGACATGGGCGGAAAACCGTTGTACGCACAGAAGTACTGTTCGGCAAGTGGCTAGGAATCAGGAACATGAAATCTATAAACCACAGCCCGTGTGTGAACCTGCTATTCCGAACTTCTAACCGAAAAGGCAGACTAGTTATTCGACTCTTGTCAACAGAATAGACCCTGACAAGTTATACCCGAAGACATGGATGGAAAATCGTTCTATATGCACAGAAAGGCTGTTCGGCAAGTGGCTAGGAATCAGGAACATGAAATCTATAAACCACAGTCCGTGTTTGAACCTGCTTTTCCGGACTTCTATTAAAACCGAAAAAGGCCCACTAGTCATCCGACTCCTGCTAACAGAATAGACCATGACAAGTTATACTTGAAGACATGGGTGGAAAGTCGTTTTGTGTACAGAAATGCTGTTCGGCAAGTGGCTAGGAATCAAGAACATAAAATCTATAAACCACAGCCAGTGTGTGAACCTGCTAGTCCGACCTTCTAACCAAAAAGGTACACTAGTCATCCGACTCTTGTCAACAGAATGGACTCTGACAAGTTATGCTTGAAGACATGGCTGGAAAATCGTTGGCTGCACAGAAAAGCTGTTCGGCAAGTGGCTAGGAATCAGGAACATAAAATCTATAAACCACAACCCGTGTATGAACCTGCTATTCCGGCTTTCTATTAAAGCCGAAAAGGCACACTAGCCACCAGACTCTTGTCAACAGAATAGACCCTGACAAGTTATACCTGAAGACATGGGTGGAAACTCGTTGTATGCACAAAAATGCTGTTCAGCAAGTGGCTAGGAATCAGGAACATAAAATCTATTAACCGAAACGTATGTGTTGTATCCAGAATCGTGCCTGGCCGGCCACGGTGCAAATCCACGTATCCCGTTCTTGGATACGCGGAGACTATCCAGAACCGTGACCTTAACTGTAAAACAGTCAGGTATAGACTGATCTAGATAGGCATTGATGCAATGGCGCGGTCACATTTACCAACCCGGGGCCCGGCCGGGCAGTCCTTTGGAACGAAAATTATGATATAACACAGAAAAACACACAAAAAAGTTTTAGAAAATTAACCATGAGCACTATTTGGGTCTACTCTTCATACAAATTGTTTATACAATTGCGTTCCCGCAAACAACCCGGCCGGGCCCCGGCTTGGAAATGTCACCGTGCCCTTACTACAGTGACCTCAACATCATTTCAAACACGTCAACATGCACAAGGTTGTATTCGTTTTTCAATCAACCGTATTAATGCCCGGCTTTAAGTTCGTGATGTTCTGTATCCTCAGCATAATTCCTCATATCTATGCCATGGAGATCCAGCATATGCACAGCATGCATCTTACAATCACTTTTCGTTACCAGGGCTTGAAATTCATTTTTGGGAATAGGTGCACTGGTGCACCTAATCTAAAAAATTGGGTGCACAAAATATTTCGGGTGTGCCATATAAAATGAAAGAAGTATAATGTCAGCAAAACTAATATGATTCATGTCTAAAGGAAGGCACTACAACAATAATTTTGTGTTTTTTTTCACTTGGATGCTAAGAATACGCTGTATACTATTACAATTAACATCTTTTTATTCTTTACATACAAATATTTGGGTGCAATGGTGCACACACAGAAAAATATTGGGTGCATAGCTCCAACTTTGGGTGCACTATGCACCTAGTATTTCGAGCCCTGGTTACAATTCCGTAGTCTCCACCAGACTTCTTTTGCGGGGTGAATAAATCGTAGAAACCGGCCTAAAAAGGGTATTAATTATAAATGGCCAGAGAAGGTAGCCGGCGGGGAAATAGAGCTTCTCTGGCTGGCTACCTTCTGTGGCCAATTATAATTAATACCCTTTTTAGGCCGATTTCTACGATTTACTCACCCAGCAAAAGAAGTCTGGTGGAGACTAACAATTCCGTAAGACTATGAGCTTTGGTCGTTTGAGATGGGGTCATCACACTACTTGAAGATAAATATATCGGTCTCCTTCTACGCGATAACAATCTATATACAATCCCATTACTCCATATCTACGGTGGTAGATGACAAGAGTATGGAACGTTAATGTGCTATTATCATTAATACCTATCTCCACTTAATACGCAGATGCGTATGTGCCGCCGTATCTAGTTTGTCTTGCATATCAATATCGTCTTACAACTGCTGTGGCGGATCATCTAGGCTATTCTTAGAGTCTTTTTTTCGTGTGATTGAATTATTTAGTATGGTAAAATCATTTTAAAAAATGCGTTATCATATCATGTTGAGGGAGGCTTGCGATGCCTGTACACGTGGAGCGAAAGATGTCTTCAAAACAATTATGGGCACGAAGTTATATTTTAATATATTAGTATAATTTAGACATTTAAGGTACATGTGTCTCTTCTACAGATACATTTGCGTCTAACCTAGCAAGTGGACACATTTTAGGCCACAGCAAGTAATTTTTATGGATGACATCAGCGCGCGCATTAATTTTTGCCTGATTTTGAAAAAAAAAACAAGAAATTTTGTTTCCCCTTGACAGTGGTCAACATACCAAAATGGGCGAAGATGTCTGTTGCCATGCCGGAACGTGAATGGCAGATAACTATGAAGAGAGGAGACAAGATAAGGCTCTGATCTAATGCTTTGTCTTTTACTTAGATGTAGTACTATATTCCTTCTTTTTATATGTGATGTTCCCACTGAATCCAAACCATTTGTACAATGCTTGGAAACTTTTATTTTCCAGTGACAATGGACGTTGTAATAGCTGGCAGTAAACTTAGCATAATAAAATATCATTTCTTGTTTAACAAGCTTTATGATGCCAACATTTTTTAATCTTGTTTTTTTGGCCCGCCTCGTTTTTTCACCCTATCGCATTAGATTTGAAGTCTACGGAGGATGTCATCCATACAATTGACCTGTTGTGGCCTAATGGCTTTGTTTTGCTATTGCAGATAAAGTAATATATCACGAAACCTCCATTTAGAGAGACTGTAATGCCCAATGAGATCGTGATGATGAAAACTATTTCGGGCCATGCCTGCAATGGTGCGATAAAAAGAAGATACGGACCTGCTCTCAATTTGATTTCACTTCCATCTGTTTGTTACTACATGTCATAAATCTAACTTGGAGACATCAACAGTCACCAATGTACTGCATTGTACTATAAATTTGAATTTTGTTATGTTTACCGAAGGAAAACATATTGTTTTTGCTACGTTTCTTCTTCTTCTTCCGTTCCAAACATTGACCTCTGACCTGGCCAATGACCTGATTTGTTGACGTCTCTCACCATAGTAACTGGTGTTGGGTTACATAATGTTGCAATTTTATAGTAGGAGGGATTTATACTCCTGTCTGACCATATATATGAATGTATTTGGGTAAGGTCAATATTATGCATTTGATTTGCAAATGTTACCTTTCTAGTTGTTGTTTTTTAGGTTATTCTCCTTAACGTTAACAGGATATTAGCAGATGTAATTCTGTTCTGAACTTGATTTCGTTTTATTTCCTGTATGTTTCGTAGTGTTTCATATTTTTCAACATTAGCAGAATATTATTAGCACACAATCTTAGTCTGAATTTGATTATTGCTTGTTTCTTTGTTGAGTACTAAAATATATCTTCCTACATGCAGGTTAGATTCATATATATGTACATGCACTTAAAATATATTGTTATTTTCAAAGCAGATAATCAAACCAAGATGAACAATTCATTAAAGCTATATACAGGTAGATATAGCTATTTATGTCTTTAATCTGGCAGACAACGTGCAAGGCAACGATGTGCTTGCATTTATGAGCTATCAATTATTACTTTTTTGAGACATATTGTTTCTATTATTTGACCTCTGATATCCAATGCGCTTTTATATCTCTATGCTGATTTTGTTTCAAGTTTGTCATAATTTCAGCATAATTTGTATGTTTTATTTATTATCATTATTGTTAAAAGTAATTATTATTGTTATCATTGTTATTTTATTACCTCCATCAAAAATGGAGGTATGGTTTTTGTTTTATGTTGCTTGACTCCAGGAAGAATAGTATGGAATTTACCATACTAATGGAGACCTCGAGCTCAATAAACAAACAAACAAAGCTCCTTTGTCTGGTTACTTTTCCTTAGGCTTAGTAAATGTTTTTTCAAATTGTTATTATCATCATTTGTTTTTATCATTGGCATTGTTTTTGGTCGAAATGTTATTAATGATTTGTTATTTCTTAACTAGTTAAGTCTTTGTGTTATGATGCAATATATCATTTGCATTGCTGGCCTAAGAGGCTCGGTGGGCGTCACTCCACCGTACAGGTGGGGAAGTCGTGTAAAATGGCCTTTCCAAAGGACACAACGTCGGGCCACGGTGAGTATCGAACCCGGGACCTCTTGGTTCCGCGTCCAAGGCTCTAACCGTTGCGCCACCGACGCCACGTCGAAAATATCTAAGCCCTCGAAAAATACTCTAGATCTTCATTTGCAGCAGCCAGTTAAGCTATTTCTTGAACGGTCCTAATAAATTCAATTATCTGGATGACAGATGCTGATTGGCAGTTGCGAAAAGAAGTGGATCAAGCAAAAATCCCTTCACTCTAAATGTGTATCATTAGTAAAGTGCCTTAATGGCATGTTGTATTATCGCCAGCCGACCTAGTAGTGCCATGAGAAAGGGTAACAAACGAGGCGCTGTCATAAGACTTTAACCAGATCACCAATAATCCAATGGACAAGATGGCCATGTCTGGAATCAATACACTTTACATTCGATAAAAAGTTTCTAATACTAGATAGCACAACGACAGCATACTGATACAGTAGTCATAAATGTTTGACATATAGATCTAGAGGATTTGATTTTTTAAGCCCAAGACACAATGTTTTATTTGTTTGGTTTATAATGTTATTTCTTATTACTTCTATATACTATTAGCTATGTACGGAGGGATTATTTTGGATGGCTGGCTTATGGGTTTGTGTCTTTATTTCTATGGTGGGTGGGAGTTGATTTTACATTTGATTGAAAGGGAGGTCAGTTTGAGGACGCGCATGTGGGGGGATTCAGGAAGTGGTGTCGTAATACCGGTTTAAATTACATCATACACGGAAATACTATATTTTGAGGGACGTCTTGTGGGGGTTTTGTGTGTCTCTCCTAGTTACATAGTGGGTGGGAGGTGATTTTACAGTTAATTGAAAGGGAGGTCAGTTTGAGGACGCGCATGAGAGAATTCAGGAAGTGGTGTAATACCGGTTCAAATTGCGTCATGCACAAAAATATTGTTTGCGAGGGGTGACTTGTGGTTTGTGCATAGTGGGTGGGAGGTGATTTTACAGTTGATTGAAGGTACAGCACGGGCATGTGGGGGAATTCAGGGAGTGGTGTAATACCGGTTTGAATTACATCATACAATCCCCGTGTAAAAAGCCTTTCCAAAGGGCACAAGGTAGGTGACTTCGTACCCGGGACCTTCGGTTCTGAGCCGAATACTCAGCCGTTACCTCACACGACCCCACAATATTCAAGTTATGAATGTTCTTTCTATTTCATCCCTCCGTTATTCCAACAATCATTGATCGAGGTAGGTGACTGTATACTTTACACATGATCTATCTATAAAATTGCTTTTGCAAAGACCAGAGACCATTGTGTACGTAGGTAGTACAAGAAGTGACCCCTAGTTTATGAAGGGCAATAGGAAAGAAATCAGGCGAACGGCCCTGTGAATAGGAATGTGTTACAATCGACCTTTTAATTTCATCGTCGTTTGCTCTTGTTATAAAGCTACGGTACGGCGTAATCAAAGAACCGTTAATCCAAATCCTTGGTGTGTTGGCGTCTATGGCCGATTAGCCAACCCTGATAATCCATTAGTTTCGCCAACTTTGTAACCTTTGCAATCGATCGTTAATACTACATAAAGTTGGTCTTCTTATAATATCAACGATTAACTATACGACCGTCTGTGTAGAACGTTTAGTACCGTCTGCGCGTTGAATGCCCTCTATAGGCAGCCGAAGATTCAAAAGAGTCATAACAACCATAAACGTAAAAAGAGAGGAGGAAGCAATTTCTTTTATCACCAGTGATCGTTCGATGCAGCTATGTAGTACCGGGAGGGCCATGGAAATAAAAGAGTCTCCTAGAATTTCAGTTATTTAGCTCTGAAAAGAGTATCTAGGGAACTTTTAAATTTGTGAGCTGCTGTTTGTACATGCAACATGTGTGTACTGATACAATAGACGGACATGGTGAGGTCTTAATCGCTAGTTACTTCCGGGACGTACGGAAGTAATGTTTTGGGTGCGGCAAATTTGTGCTAGGTTTGTATGTTTGGGTTCCTACATGGGTGGGCGGAGATTGGCGTCAACTTGATTGACAGGGTTTTGACCTCTCATAATATAGGTTCAAGGACATAAATAACACATTCTATGATGTCATTCATTATCACGAATTATATCATACTACGTCTGGAAGTGTACTTCTATTATTTCTTTAAAAAACAATATCTGACTGCAATGTGAGATACACAGCTAAGGCCATGTACATTCATTAGACGCATGCGACTTCAGAGTAGCAAAGCTGGAAAGATTCTGAATAAAGAAATCTTCATGATATTGACACATACTGCTTCACATTAGCACACTTCAAATCATTATTTCATACTTTGGGTACTTAAAACTGGAGAAACAAGCCCCAAGATGAGTCCTTTATTTTATGAGGGGTACCCTAAAATCAGCCAAGGGCCCTTCCAGTAACCATTTTCCGTCAGAAAGGTATTTTTGCTCCATCTGTATCTGTATCTGTATCTGTATAGCCGGTATAACCGCGCCTTTCGGCGTAACACACCAGCTTCGCAGGCACGCGGCGCGGCGGCAGCTGGCTATATTCCATGAGGGTCAATATACACTGGGACAGTGTGGTTTCACCTCAGCATGTAGATAAGTGACTAGAATATTGACTTTGAAAAATCTGGTTTCCAAGCCCTAAAAACTGCACTGGATGCCTGTAAAGCAGAGCAGTACCCATGCCTAATTATATGTCCATTAACGATTTTTAATTTTTCACCTGTCCGATTATATGACCTTTTTTAAGAGTTTCTGCTGACCTCTTGTTCTTAATTGTATAATCGAATCGTTTCAATTAAGTAAACGACATTTTTTTTATTAATGGCCGTCATTTTTACAAGCTATCAAGGGACTTAAAAAAGTGCAACTTCGCAAATCTATGTTAGCATTACGAGAAAAAGCGCACATATTATTTTAACTTTTGTTAGCCTTGTTTCGGTACTTTTAAAATATCTTGCACAGCCACCTGTACATGTCACTTCACATCATGATGTTTTTTTTTTATATTTCAGCATCTAATCACAAGACGTGGTGACGGCACACTCAAGTTTTTTCAACTTACATTAATGCCGCCACCAACACAGGGGACAATACAATACTCATTTTGTGAGGAAGTGAGGAAAGTCGTGTAAAGTGCCTTTCCCAAGGGCACAAGATCGGTGGCATGTCAGGACTCAAACTCGGCACCTCTCGATTCCGAGCCGAGAACTCTGCCGTTACGCCACACGCTCCCACATCATGATGGCTGAGTTGATACAGTGACCCACGAGAGACATAACCCAGTGAGAATACCATCGTTTAAAAAGAGCATTAGATACATCCTGACCTAATCGTTTAAAAAGAGCATTAGATACATTTTGACCTAATAACATGCCTGTTCTGACCTGGATACCCAACAGTGCATTACCTGAATCGATTCCTTAGAACGACTCTCTCTCTCTTCCCGGTCCACTTTTGGCGACGTCTCAGGGAGGAGCCTAGTGGTACAGTATTGTGTGCAGTTTGCAAGAATTCTAGGAATGGTACAGGCATTTTGTCCACAGGCATGCGGAATGTCCACAGACATTTCTCTGACCCACAGCTATGCCCACATTCCTGGAACCCTTGAGAAGATCTGTCTGCCCCAGATGGCCCTACTTTCTGTGAACCCGGGGCTTGTTCACTATACACTCAGGGGAGGGTTGCACTGTATCTATCTAGATAGGTACCAAGTCTTCCTCAAAATCATGAAATGATGACAGTGCCACGCAAACAATAACCCTAACAGCAACCACCGTCGCCATGACAATGTACGTTGTCATTGCCAGTCTTGTTTAGACACTGTATCAGGGCTCAAAATTCATTTTTTGGGAATAGGTACACTGGTGCACCCAACCTAAAAAATTAGGTGCACAAATTTTTTTTGGTGCACCATAAAAAAACAAAACCTATAATTACAGATGTTACTGCTCCTCATATGCGCTTGAATTTGAAATGAGAGCTAACTTTAAAAATCTTATACCACTACTACAACAAAGATTTTATATTTTTTTCTGACATTTAGATGCCAAGAATATCCTGCATACTATTATACATTTGATATGTACATCTTCTTCTTTTCGTCTTGGCAGACGTTCTGCTCATCGTCGATGGGCTCGTCCGTGTGCGGCCAGCCCAGCTTTACTCCTGCAGAGTTTCCCGCAGATTGTGCAGGTAAAAGCGGATGTTATACAAGGATGTTACACAAAAATACCTACAAAAAAATTTGGGTGCTCCAGTTTTCCGACAGAAAAAAATTGGATGCAAAGCTCCAATGTTGGGTGCACTAAGGTGCACATGCACCCAGTATTTCGAGGTCTGCTGTATGGACTGTGCTGGGTGCTTTGGGCGATTGACAGTATAGATTTCCTGTGTGCATTAACAGCTAATTGTAAATCTTTTTTTATGGAGCAAGCCCTGAATATCTAGCTTCAGGTGTTATATCAGCTATTACGAAGTTATGAAGAAGAACTTACATGCCCAACATGTAATCACAAGACGTGGTGACGGCACACTCAAGTTTTATCAACTTTTATTAATGCCGCCACCAACACAGGGGACAATACAATACTCATTTTCACCTGAGCAAAGTGAGGAAAGTCGTTTAAAGTGCATTTCCCAAGGGCAAGCACAAGATCGGTGGCATGTCAGGGTTCGAACCCGGGACCTCTTGGTTCCGAGTCGAGCACTCTGCCGCACGACCCCAAGAACTTTATTGCACGAGAATTGCACATGGTACAATGTATGGCAATTTTTTTTAAAACAAAGTACAAAAAAGTATAGAATAAGACCTAATAATACCTAACAATAAGGGTTAGCACAAGTCTGTCTTTGTAATAGTGTTAAAATCGAGTGGGGCTTTCGTCAGTAACTAGGAGACCAGAAGAGAAATGCAGATTTATAAGCACTTTTAAGCTCATAAACCTGCATTTCTCCTCTGGTCTCTCAGTCACTGACGAAAGCTAATGGATGCTACCTGAAACGTCTGACCATTTTCCAAAATCATATCCAGTTGCTTGAGTGACTGCTTTTTGGCGAGCATTAAGGCAGTGAACCATGTACTACTATCTCTATCCGTCTATCTCTTTGGGGGCCTTCCCCCTGGGTCTTCCCCTACACATACTCATCATTAAAATCAAAACCGTCGCCAGAGCATTTTTTAATTGCCAATCTTGTTCCACTTCATTTCGTCCAATGCAACAAGAGTGCTCTAACGTGCCATTCATCCCTGACACTTCTGGACACCATCTTATAACCATGCCTGGTCTGAGATGTCCACAGCTTGGAGGGGCTGCATGCCTTTTTTGTAAGGCCACACCAAGTAAATTTTATGGATGACGTCCGCGCGCGCATTGATTTTGGCCTGTTCCTAGAAAAAAAACCTAGAAATTCCGCTTCCTGTAACTATGACCAAAGAGTCACGACAGTGCCGCAAATCGTCAGATTGACGTGAAACCCGTAACGCGAGAACAGGACAGGACGACAACTGCTGTTCCACCTGATTTATTGCTGTTTTGATGATGAATAAAAGACTTCTTGCTTGTTAATCTGTGTCACCTCATTCAATTTGTGTCCTAACATTTGTCGTCTCTTAGTATATTTCTAATCTAGGGATCTTGTTTTTTAGGGCCCTTCTTGTTTTTTTCTCACCCTCTCGCATTAGATTTAGGGTCTCCAAAGGACGTCATCCATAAAATTTACTTGGTGTGGCCTAAGGGGTAGCGAACCATTTTAATGACAATGAATGACAATGAACGTTATTGCATTTTCACACCCTACATGGCCATGGTCAGACAAGTTAGACAACTTCGGTACAAGTATAGAAGAAACAAGTGTTACATTTCTGTGCTATGTCTCTATCTACAGGATCTCTTCTCTCTATTTTAAACATGTATGAACAAATTTACATACTTTTTCATTTACATCGTAGTGCTTGGATGTCATAATATGTTTGAACACTTCTATTTTCGGTAAGTATGTATAACTGTAAGGAACTAGTAATAAAAGATTTGTCTGTATGCAGTGGAGTATGAAATGGCCGACATTTTGCGAGATGTATGAATTGGGAGGTGTTAATAGAAAATGCAGGCTGGGAAGGTGAATAAAGCTAGGGAACATTTTGGCGACCATTTCAAATAACTTATCTCTTTCGGTGCAATAATGAGGGCAATGAAAAATAAAGTGTCCTAGATGAAATAATAAATCAACAGTAAGGAAACCGTTGTCAGTACGTATATGATGAGCTAAACTCTGAGTCTAATTTATCTGTCCTAATAAGATTGAAGATGAAGAACATTTTATTATGGACTGTCCAGTATATGACGATAAACGCACAAAGCTGTTCAACCTTCTCTCTGCTTGCTCAACGGAATTTGTTACATTTCATGCTATAGATGAAATCAATTCCATTCTAGAAGGTAATAACCCTTACTGTGTACAAATAGGTAAATATATCAAAGAATGTGTAGACCTTAGAACAAATAGTATAAGTTGATTCATCCAAAGTTTTGTACGTAGGTTAATTTTTTGCACCAATGTATATGTACATGTAGTTTAAGGCCTTACAAAAGTCGCTGTATTTTATTGTGTCAATAAAGTTCTAAACTGTTTATCACCAAGGACAGTTAGATGTTCGTAATAGTGTTAAAACGCGGGCTTAATTCATAATCGGCCGGTAGTCATTTAATTCCAATTACTATACATGAAGCTTTCAATAGTAATGGTGATTGACGGCTCTGGAGTCGCTTACTTGGACAAACATCAATACACTGTGTTGATTGAGAGGACATACATGTACTCTGTCTGTGGAGTTGGATTTCGCGGCTTCGTTTGTTCAGCAAACACAAGGCCGCAGAACACAGTATTAATGGCATCCAGTGTGATTTCAGGGCAGCAAAACTGGAAATATTCTGAATAAGGCAATCTTTATGATATTGACACATACTGCTTCACATTAGCATATTTGAGTCAGTATTTCATACTTTGGGCTTTTAAAACTGCAGAAACAAGCCCCAAGATGACCCCTTTATTTTATGGGTGGTACCCTAAAAATCAGCCCAGGGCCCTTCCAGTAACCGTTTTCTGTCAGAAGTTTGGGTATTTTTGCTCCATGAATGTCAATATACATTGGGATAGTCTTGTTTCAACTTAGTATGTAGATAAATAACTGGAATATTGGCTTTGAAAAATCGGGTTTCCAAGCTCTAAACACTGCACTGGATTCCTTTAATGGGCGACCCCCGGGGTCCATGACGCGGGTATAAAAAGTAGTGCAGACAAAACTCTTGAATCCTGGCTAGAGCGACTTATGTGAGAGGTAGCCAGGAGTAAACTGTGCTGTGTGGTATAGAAAGGTATCGGCTTGTACGCCGTATGATTTGGATTGTGAAGATTTCCCTGTTCGTGTATAAATGCGCGGCATTACGCAACTGTATCGTTTCTTGTAAACAAGGTCGGTTTACGATGTCAAATTTGCCTGCCTTATTTTTTCGCCCTATCGCATTAAATTTACAGTCTGTGGAGAATGACATCCATAAAAATTACTTCCTTTGGCCTAATGGTAGCAAAGACAGGATAAAACAAGGGAAATCGTAGATTTCAAACCTCCGGTTTTTTTTTTGTTCTATTGGTTTAGGTTATTTGTTTGTGTGTAGTATGAAAGTTATGTCCGTAATATGTTTGTATGTGTTTGATGGCTACTGACGGTTGGTTCGGTATGGACTGTTGATTAACGTGTCTCACAGTCTGACAGCCTGCACCGTCACCCGCGCCATTACCCCCGCCGTCATGATCATCCCGCGCCGTCATTGCTGCGCCGTCACCCAAAATTTTTATCGGAACCAGACACCCCTCTGTTTGACCCCTTTTGAATGCTAAGACCCAAAACTGCAACCGCCCCATTCCTTAACAACATGGTAATTACCATTTTCAGCATGGCGGGGGTGTCCGGAGCACTTAAAAACCTTTTATTTCGACGCCCATAAACACATGTGCAATTAAACAAAAACGTTCTGCATCATCTGCAGCCCAATAGCAATACGTATACCGAACCACAGACAAATCCGTCCAGCCGATCGCGAGAAACAGCTGCTGACAGAAATGTTTCGAACCATAGTAAAACCTCCTCGCGGAAGGATATCTCCTTCCCCGGAGGTAAAAATGACAAGAGACCCGCAACTCAATACAGAGCGCCAGATTCGTAAATGGCCTATTGTATCCAGAACCATGGCCTATCAGTTCTATGCCTGATTGGGCTTAGATTTGGATTAGGAACATTTCTGAATAGTCTCTGTGTATCCAAGAACGTAGATTTGCCCCAGGCACGGTTATGGACACGTGTGAACTATCCAGAACTACATGTATGCCTGAGCATGCTTTCATTTATATATTCCAACATCTAATCACAAGACGTGGTGACGGTACACTCAATCTATTTTTTTTCAACTTATATTAATTCCGCCACCAACACAGGGGACAATACAATATTTATTTTCACCTGAGCGAAGTAAGGAAAGTCGTGTAAAGTGCCTTTCCCAAGGGCACAGGATCGGTGGTATGTCAGGACTCGAACCCGGGACCTCTTGGTTCCGAGTCGAACACTCTGCCGCTACGCCACACGATGAATCTCGCAGTCACAGAAAATAATCTTAAAATCCCCGGAAGCAAAAACCCCAACAGTGCGGTTATTAATGTCATTTTGTTATGACATTTATATCTGAAAATATACGAACTTGAAAAGGATTGACGCACGTTGGAATAACTGGAGCTCATGTATACGTGTGATTTTAAACCACGTAAGCTCACAAGAGCATCTGTTCACCGGATGAGAAAAGACGTACTGTGCCGATATCTAGTCCATGCCATCTGGCTTCCACTGGGGATATATGTTTTAAATGCTTGCATCAAGTCGGCTAGAAGAGCAATGGAGCAAAAAGGCCGTGGGGAGCAGGCGCTCAAGGCCGGGTTGACCCGGTTGCCTTGTGTTGTCTGTATTGCATGCTGTGCTGTTGCATTGAATGCAGACACGCAGTACATTGACAAATAATGGTACATCCATGGAGTGAGAAAAGTGCCTGTACCAAGGACAGAAGGCCAGCCAGGAATCGAACCCGCTACCCTCTCAATCTCGTGCCCGCTTGCCTACCTAGCCACTTGGCCACTCGACATTGAATGTTTATGAGTTTTTTAAAAATATATTCCAACATATACATCTAATCACAAGACTTGGTGACGGCACACTCAAGTTTTTTCAACTTATATTAATGCCGCCACCAACACAGGGGACAATACAATACTCATTTTCACCTGAGCGAAGTGAGGAAAGTCGTATAAAGTGCCTTCCCCAAGGGCACAAGATCGGTGGTATGTCAGGGCTCGAACCCTGGACCTCTTGATTCCGAGTCGAGCACTCTGCCGCTACGCCACACGACCACACAATTTCTGACGTTTTCTGACGTTTCAAACCTCTTCTTTCCCCTCTCAAAAACATCGCCCATCGTGGCTGCAAAAATTATGTACAACCCTAATGACCCACGCATGTTTTTTTTAGCGAAAAAACAGCACGTTTACTATTTTGGTTTTCCTCCCAGCTACAACTGATCCTGTTTTCGTGGGACGGAACTATAAACAACATCATCGATTCTGCTCCCCTGTCAACAACTTATTTCTCCTAGTATGTCTCACTTCCAACCATTTTCAGTACGACACATGACACAATTAGCCTCCACCAGGCCTTTCTACGGGAATACGGATCGTAGAATTCAGAAAAAAAAAAGAGAGTAAAATTGGCCAAGGGAGTCCGGCCGCGGGGAGGTAGTTTCTTTCCCCCCAGTCAAATCTACAAGGCGGCCAAACTCCCCCGACAAATATTCTCCTATATATAGCCAGCGTAGTTAGTTTGGTAGAGACTATAACACAATCACTTCTTTCTTATTGAAAAATGAAACACATGATGTACTTTTGCTAGTTGTCCCGATACAGACGCTTGTGGCTTGATCTTACATTCAGAGATTTTTTCAATGGATGCACATTCTTGTGTACAAATGCCATGTAGATACCTTGTATTTCTTAGGTTCTACGAACTAAAGCCTATGACATAGATAACGCTGTAGAAAGCAACGATGCGGTACCTTTAGTGTATCACTCAGCAGCGCCTTAATTATAAAGTCTGTTCCATCTTCAGATAATCTACAGAAAGCGGTTGCCACCATGCCGCGAGACCGTATCAGGCAGGACTACCAGGTCCAGCAAACAGCTACAAACTCTTAGACCCAGAACTGTTAGATTTACAAAGAGCTCGATCTACTATATGACCAAGCTGTTGAATGATATGTAATTTTTCGGAGCTCAATTTGTAATATACCGGATGTTATCTTGGCCGAACAGTTTTATTGTACCATCGATATTTCATATTATATGTATTTTAATTAGTCTGCGTAGTGTAGAATTTATGGCACATGTTTCTTTAAACCTTTAAATTGTGAGAGGTCGACAATTTAGCCGTTTAGGCTGCCATTGACTTGTCAATCTGTGTATGTTTTATGTGAAATAAACCAGTTATCATCATCAAAATACTTAAATGAAGTCGCAATCTAACGCCCAATGCTGGCAGCGTTCCATTTAGACAATCACAATGTGGTTCAGAGAGTTTCCCACAGACGTTACGTTACATAAAGTGACGGTACAGATAAACGTACACGTAGTCCCATTTTACAACTGAGTGGAGCGAAAAAAAGGCGTATACCATGAGGAAAGTCGTGTAAAGTGCCTTTCCCGATGACTCCACGGCTAGTCAGAAATGCCAGGAATCGAACCCGCGACCTCTCGATCTCGTGTCCTCTAGCCTAGCCCCTCTCTGTCACTCGACGCGCCACATTCAAGTCTGCATTACAAGAGGAAAATCCGCAAAGTGTATGGAAAACTATCCTCCAAAAAACACCAAAGTAACAACTTGGACCTACCAGTCGTGGCAATTCTTTCTGCCCGAGCCTCAATCTGCAGACCTCTGTTGTGAGAGTGGTTGGCGGTTCTGGCAGCACAACAGAACTAAAGATGGGGGTCTTGCGGGAGAGTTGGCAACAAAATGGACACAGTTCTGCCTGAAATCGGCGTGGTAAACTGGCTGAAGCCGCGCGCCGAATCAATCGCCTGGACACGTCAACCCCACACGGCTCCCGGCAGCCCTGTTTATCTGGAGCGCTGCCGCAAAACGGGCAGGTATTTCCAACATCCGGAATGTCGTAAAGTGCCCTTAGGCCACAGCAAATCATTTTCATGAATGACATCATCATCGCGTGCATTCATTTTCGCCTGATTTTGGAATAAAAACAAGAAACTGACTGTGCCTGTTGCCATGTCGGAACGTGGATGACAAATAAATATAAACAGGGGAGACATGACAAGGCTCTGACTTATTGTTTTGTCTTGATGCAGTGATGAGTTTCATTCCTTTTATATGTGATGTTCCCACTGAATCAGAACCCTTTGTACAACGATTGAAAACTTTAAATTTCAGTGACAATGAATGCTGTAATAGTTTAAATTTAGCACAATATAGGTATAATTTCTTCTTTAACAAGATTTTTGATGTCAAAATTTTAAATTGTAGGAATCTTGTTTTTTTTAGCCCGCCTTGTTTTGTTTTCGCCCTAACAAAGATTTGGATTCTACGGAGAATGTCATCCATAAAATTTACTTATTGTGGCCTAACATTGGCAACAAATATGAAAGCAATCGCATATGAAGAAAGACGTCCTAATAGAATATAGATGAGATATGACAGCATATATGTAGCATAGGTAATGTCCAGAATAAATCAGGTTTGAACTCATAACTCACCGATGAATCTTCGACTCACAAAAATTATGTTTTGTTTGTGACAAATGTACCCATGCACGGTAGACGTTGTACATAATACACTAAATAATTAGCCTCCGTGGCAGGCTTATAGAACTGAGGGTTTTGTGGTCTTCGATCGGCTGTTTTCTGATTAGCCCAGTTCTAAAAAAAACGGGGTAATTCAACCAGGCCGGCTATGTTGGCTACATGCAATCAGAAAATAGCACATAAAAGATCCCAAAGACCCGGAAGACCCCCCCAAACCCCCAGTTCTTGGCATGCCATGGAGGCTACTAAATAATGCTCTTGAATTCATCGACGATCTCTAATCCCAATCTTTCTATTGAAATCCACAGTCGCGCCTAACATATGGGGAGGGTCACGTACTATTGCAGTTGCCCAATATGAGTATGATTATTTACGTTAACGACTTGGGCTGTCAGAACACGTTTGTTGTGGCATCAGTAGCATGTCTGATCCTCAGATACTGTCACGCAATAAAAAGCGGTGGCATAAACTACAGAATCCACCATAACATTTTTTTCAGCATAAACAAGTTTGAAACAAGAATTCGGAGATCTCATACCTCCATGAAATATGTAGAGTCTATGTACTACTAAGTGAATTGTTTCATTGAATATGGAAATAAGGTTGCAGTACCAAGGTCAGCCAACAGGAGGCCCAAATTTGTCTTGACCTTTGTCTTCCTACGACCTACCAACGTACCAAATACTAGTATCATCACAATCCATAAAGGCGCTCTGAAGTTACGCTTGACTACAAATATATGGAAACACACACATACACACAGACACACACACAGACACACCAAAAACAATACCTCCATTTTCATGGTTGTAATCACTGCATGCAATGGTATGTAGATCCCACCACACAAACGAATTTTTCAAGGGTGTTTGCGTCCAGGAAAAATATATAACATTTAATTAGAGGATCACCTGATTTACACCCAGATACAAACTGTAACATTTTGACAATCACCCAAAACTTACGTTATTGATACGAAACGGTTTGTATTAGATTAACTCCTACATAGCCTACAAAACATGTTCTTCCTTACCATTTATTGATCCATTTCCACCCATTTGCTGTTGTTTTTTCCATGTATTTTGTCATTGTATACTTGTATGTTTGGTGGTGGGGTTAAAAATAGCTATAGCTAGAGTACCTCACCACCATGTCTTGTATTGTCATTTTGAATTGTAAATAAATAATAATAATCCCATCAGTGGTTAAAAATCGAACTGGGAAAGTCTATTGTTCTTAGGTATTACAAACAAGCTCTTCCAGATTCTTCCTGAACTCTTGATTTATATATATTTAGAGAGAGAGAGAGAGAGAGTGAACGAAAAAGGACCAATATTTCCGTCAGTCTTACCTGTCAATATGTCTTTGTTCCTGGAGGTCATTAGGTTAACCTTGTCGTAAACACAGGTGGACGTTCCCATTGTAATACTCATAACAACAACAAACAAAAAGTTGTTGGTGCAATTTGTAGACATCCGTATGTGTGCAATGTTTGACAGATCATCAACAACAATGGCCATTTTTTATTTGCAATTCAACATGGAGGATACAGGACATAGTGGTGAGGTACTCTAGCTATAGCTAATTTTAACCTCATCACCAGAATACAAGTATACAGAGGCAAAATACTAGTACATGATATAAAACAACAGAGAACAGCAAATGGGTAGAAATGGATCAATAAATGGTAAGGAAGAACATGTTTTGTAGGCTATGTAGGAGTTAATCTAATACAAACCGTTTAGAAACATAAGAATTGTTCAGACATGTTGTGTACATCAAAGATAGAGCCTACCAAGTTCTGTAGATTGCTGAGTAGGGTGACTCTTTGCTGATTATATACCATGGCAACAAGGGGCATTGATGTGGAACATTTTCGTCTTGTCACTACAGAATAAGGATGAAGGTTGGTGTCTGGTCAACATTGGTCGTACAACCTTCGTACGATTACAAACTGATAACATTCTTGGTCGTGTGTGTGTCGCGCAAAATGTTAGGCATGTTTCAATGCACCCGGCATGCCTCTGCCGAAAGTTCGCCGCCATTCTACAAGCATCAGAACGAACAGCAGACCTGTTACCCTGAACCCGTGCAGAGACACATGGACGCAATCTACGAAATGTAAAAGCACTGACCTTACCGATCTCTCGTACCACTAGATACAGTAATAGTGCAGTACCGTCGATGATTCGAATACTAAATAGTAAATGAAGCCCAAGCACACTGTTGACAAACGTTGCCTTTTATGTCAAGTCAGAGCTTCATTATTGTACTTGTACACCTCATGTTTTAAAAGTAAGACGCTACCATTAACGATGTTATAATTCATGTATAATATTTTAAATGAATGTTACAATTGACGAAATTCAGCCTGGTGCTGCGAAGTCGGTTGAAAATAAACCATTTGATAGATTGATAGATTGATAGATTGATAGATTGATAGATTGATAGATTGATAGATTGATAGATTGATAGATTGATAGATTGATAGATTGATAGATTGATAGATTGATAGATTGATAGATAGATAGATAGATTAATAGATTGATAGATTGATAGATTGATAGATAGATTGATAGATTGATAGATTGATAGATTGATAGATTGATAGATTGATTGATAGATTGATAGATTGATAGATTGATACATTGATAGATTGATAGATTGATTGATAGATTGATAGATTGATTGATTGATTGATAGATTGATAGATTGATAGATTGATAGATTGATAGATAGATAGATTGATTGATTGATAGATAGATAGATTGATTGATTGATAGATTGATAGATTGATAGATTGATAGATTGATAGATTGATAGATTGATAGATTGATAGATTGATTGACATCAGCAGAACTAGCTGTCTTGGTCTCCCTTGCATTGCTGTTGTAACTTCAATAAGGCCACAGCAAGTAAATTTTATGGATGACATCCTTCACAGACTTCGAATCTAATGCGATCGGGCGAAAAAAATGGCACGTGACAAAATAAATAAGATTCCTACATTTTCAAATTTTGACATCATAAACCTTGTTAAAGAAGAAATGATACATATATTGTGGTAGGTTTACTGTTACAACTATTACAACATCCATTTGTTACTGAAACTACTTTGAAAAATAAATTTAAATTTAAATTTAAAGCTTTCAATCATTGTACAATTTTTGTTTCTGATTCAGTGGGAACATATAAAAGGAATGAAATGCATCACTGCATCGTAAAGACAAAATAATAAATCAGAGCCTTCACTTTTCTCCCTTCTTCATGTTTATCTGCCATTCACGTTACGGCATGGCAAGGCATGCCATTTTGCCCATTTTCGGGATGTTGACCACTGTCTGAGGGCAACAAAATTTCCTTTTTTTTTCGACGGTGTCATCCATAAGAAGTACTTGCTGTGGCCTAAAATAAAGGTAAATGACCACGAAGGCTTACGACTAAGTACAGTGATCGTACGTGATATACATGGCAGTATTCATCATCATTGGCAGTCCAGTCTCAGAAGACTATCTTGTCGCCACCCTGGGAGTGCATCGTCTACTGTGGCTGTAGAGTCCGATTCGTGGCATACATGGCAGTATTAGGCCATGCTGATTTGATTATATGGATGACATCCGCACGCGCATGAATTTTCGGCCGTTTCCAAAGAAAAAAAAGTTTTCAACCATACTGTAAATCGTACAAATCAGTTGCAAAATGACCAAACATATACCGTAAGTTGACAAAAAAAATATTGGAAACGATACCAATGTCGTAGAAACGAAAAAGACGAAAATGTAAAGAAATGAATTTGAATACTCGATTATTCGTCATTCCATACTCTGTGTCATATGTTCAACCTTCAAAACCACGTAGATTTCATAATGAAAGCATTTTTTTTGCCAAACTGTTTTTATTATTATTACTCGCGCGCTCGCATCAGTTTTGGGGTTCCCAGGGGATGTCATCCATATAATCAAATCAACATGGCCTTACCGTGGGAATGCATAAACGCACATGTTGAGAGTGTAGAAAAGGACAACTGACAAGTTGTAAGCTGACTGTGAACAGCGCTTTTACACGGCCTTTTAGTTCCGCCTCATGGTCGCAACTTGTCGCCAAATATCGACCGATAGAGTGAAGAGTAAATCTGACCTGTGGGTTACTTAAGGCCACACCGATTTAATTTTATGGATGACATCCTCTGAAGACCCCCAAACTAGTGCGCGCGGGCAAATAAAAAAAATCCGGCAAAAAATAAAAATGCTACTAAACCACAGGAATACAAAGCTGGATTTGTGAATTTGCGGCAGTACTTAGCGACGTATACGACAAGCCGGCACATGCTGGCTTTTTGCGGAATTTATGAATCGGCACTATACGTTGGTACCATGGTACTGAGTTTTTGAGTCGTGGAGCTTCGGCAGCCATGGGTGCGGTCTTCCAGATTTACCACCGGCTCCGTATTGTCGCTAACTACCATGGACTATACAGGCCAGAGGGTCGGAGGACGTGACCCTTTTTTTTGAAAATCAATGCGCGCGCGGATGTCATCTATAAAGTTAAGTCGGTGTGGCCTAATGTGAGCAAGGCTGAATGCCAGAAAGTGTTTTAACCTGTGATGTTTTGATCGATTTAATCTTATTTACCTAAAGTCTTTTTAGGCCACACCGATCTTAATTTTATGAATGGCATCCGCGCGCGCATTGATTTTTGCCTGTTCTAAAAAAAAATCACGTCCACTGAGGCTCTGGCCTGGCTCTATCTAGGCCTGGGTAGTCCATGGTAGTTAGCGACAATGCAGAGCCGGTGGTAACTATGGAGGACGGCACCCAGGCTACCGAAGCTCCACGAATCAAGAACTCAGTACATACGTACATTACCGATTCATGAATTCTTGTCGTATTGTCGTATACGTCGCTAAGTACTGCCGCAAATTCACAATGCCAGCTTTGTATTCCTGTGGTTTAGTAGCATTTTTAAAAAAAATTTGGCCGGATTTTTTTTTATTCGCCCGCACGCACTAGTTTTGGGGTCTTCAGAGGATGCCATCCATAAGATTAAGTCGGTGTGGCCTTTATTATTGCTTCTATGTTACATGTAATATATGTATGTATTTGGTGTGCACGCTATCAGCATACTCGCTGCCTATAGCTACTGCCCACTAAATACTAGATACGGTAAGTCAGATGAACCGAAGGGAAGTAGTGGTCCGCATGCGGGACAGAAAAGGGAATTCGGGGGAGAGGTTGTATAATACAGCTGGGCACCGGCTGGTGAGGTACATAGTATCGGTACGTGAAGCCGTCACAAATTACCACAACCTTGGTTGGTTAGGCCCCCATTCCACTAGGACGGCGCTCTCACGGCGCTCTCTCTGCGACCTGACTTCGGCCTGAGCGCGGAGAGAGTGCCTATAGATCGCCGAAGTCGCCATGTTTGGCATATAAATTATTGTTTAGACCTGTGCGCTCTCACGGCGATCTGTGCGCTCTCACGGCGATCTGTGCGCTCTCACGGCGCTATCTGTGTGCTCTCACTGCGCCCTCTCTGCGGTCATTGTTGGATCGCCGTCCTCGGCGCTCTGACGGCGACGGCATGAGCGGGTTCCAAACAGTCGCCGAGGTGACGGCGCTTATGGAGCTCTCATCCCGCTCTCATCCCGCTCTCATCTCGCTCTCATGGCGACCTTGGCGCTCTCTCTGCGCTCTGGTCAATTTCAAGTCACAGAGAGAGCGCCGTGAAAGCGCCGTCGAAGTGGAATGGGAGTATCACGGCGACGGTATGAGCAGGTTCAAAACAGTCGCCGAGGTGACGGCGCTCATGGCGCTTTCTCTGTGCTCTCTCACGGCAACCTTAGCGATCTCTCGGCGATCTCTCTGCGCTCTGGCCATTTATAGGTCTCACTCGGACCGTCCTAGTGCAATAGGTGCTTTAGGAGAAATGTTGGACGACTCGGACCATTACCAAGTGGGCCGAGTTGACCAGGGCAGTGGGCCGAGTTGACCAAATTTGCGATGGGCCGAGTTGGTAATGGTCCGAGTCGTCCTGATTCCCTTTTGGAGTAGGTCGGGAGTAAGGTCGGATGTTTTTCGGCCAGGTCGGCTGCGCCAGCCGAATGTTTCAAATCAAAATCTTTAAATCATTCGGGTGTGGACAGGAGGGTCAGTAAGTGGCGTCGGGTGGCGTACTGTGGTTAGAGCGTTCGACTATGAAACGGTGAGACCCGGGTTCGATCCCCAGTTGTACCCGGGACATGTCTGAACATGCGCCCCGACGTTGTGCCCTTGGGAAAGGCACTTTACACGACTTTCCTCACTCCACCCAGGTGTGAATGGGTACCTAACTTCGGTTGGGGAAAGTCGTATTGAGGTCAACTTGTGGCGCCGAATGGCAGCCGCACAGACCCTTTCGACAGTTCCACAAAAATTTGTGGAGACAATATGTGTATCATGTGTATTATTTGATTGTTGAGATTTGTATTAATCATTATGTGATACCCTGCATCAATTCAGCCGTATAAAGGCTGGGACTGCACGGGTACTGTTTGGACAATAAAAAAAAAATTATTGGACAATAAAAAAACAAGCAATGGTCAAAGTTCCTATTCTTAAAAAATGACAAGAAATTAACTTTGAAAAAATCAAGTTTTACTGCCATGAAATCTCTTCATGTGCCTATAAAGATATATACAGTTATATGATGAATGAGGCATAATTTTCAATAGATCGTCTCATATTTTGAATCATCCATCAACTTTAGAACATGAGTTAATGAAATAGGAGACAGACGAACAGCGTATCAAGCCCTAATAACACCAGAATACGACACTCGTTCCATTCTAGGCCATGTTGATTTGATTATATGGATGACATCCGCACGCGCATGAATTTCCGGCCGTTTCCAAAAAAGACAGTTTTCAACCATACTGTAAATCGTACAAAGCAGTTGCAAAATAAGCAAATATATACCGTAGGTTGCAAAACTAATATTGGAAAACGATACCAATGTCGTAGAATGCCAAAATCAAACGAAAAAAAAATGAAAATGAAAAGCAAATGATCATGAATTTGAAGAGTAGATTATTCGCCAAACCATACTCTGTGTCATTTGTTCAACCTTCATGACCACGTAGATTTCATACTGAAAGCAACTTTTTTTGCCAAACTTTTTTTTATTCGCACGCTCGCATCAGTTTTGGGGTTCCCAGAAGATGTCATCCAAATAATCAAATCAACATGGCCTAACTCATTAGGTGGCCAATCTTGACGAGATGACATTTGAACAATAATCTAATCAAAGATGCGAACAAACTGGATTTTCCTAAGAGGATTATAAGGAGAATATGATGTATAGTCGGTAATAACTAATTACCGTCGTGCTTGATTGAAAAATGAAGGGGTTATCTTCGGACGAATCAGTCGACTAATTGTGAATAATGAGTTTAAGGCGAATGAGTCACTGCTGATTATGAATCATCGCCAGCCTCCTGCTGAAGTAGAAAACGTCTTCGGGATGAGAAGGCTTGTTATAGACTGGGAGGGGGCCAAGGTCATTGACTGAGAAGACAACAGGAGAATCCGATTGATTAAAGAAGCAGTCTGGATAAGTATATTGGGATCGTAATGAGAATAAGTAATCTTTTACGCCACAAAACGTTTATTGCGGCCTACATTACAGACTTTTTTACCCCTACTAAAGCTAAGGTCCCAATTGGGAAAAGGGGCCCTGGCGGGTAGTTCCCGGGCTGTTTTTTTTACCACTTTCGGGCGGGACCCCGACGTGGCCCCGCGGGGCACCCTGCGGCTACCGGGCTATTTTTTGGCCCATCGGGGCCCCGATAAGAATTTAACTCTGAGTTAAATTCTACCCGGGCCCCGCTGACAACAAGACGCCGTGACCTCATCGTGAGAACACCGAGAGGTACCCCTCCGGTTGCCGGCATTCCACCGGGACACATTTCTTACGTCACAGACCAGATGAACAGAATAAAGGTGTGTACTTCGTAAACCCGGGTAAAATGTGTGACCTCACAGATCAAATGATCACAACAAATACGTGAAGTCAGCATTACGTATAGGTCAATACAAGACATCGTCAGAGAATCTGCTGGGTACCTGCCGGGTGCCTGCCGGATACCGACCAAAGAGGGTGACAAAATTTCTAACAAAATGCTACTGAAGGAAACTTTTAATTGTGACCACGACAGCCGATGCCCGCTCGACTCGTGAACCCGGCCGGGGCCAGCCGGGGCTACATCCCCGACGGGCACCGGCGTAATTGGGACCTTAGCTTTAAGGCCACAACAATTTAATTTATTGCTTCTAGGATCGCCCTGTCCATTTTTTTCTGATTTGCAAAAAGTAATAATAATTTAATTGGTTCTAAATTAACTGCAAAATGCTCAATGAAAGACATATTTTGGCCCCAACGGATAAAGAAATTCCTTATCTTCCTAGTTCACTGTAGTGTAATTGCTATTAGGTGATAAAGTTTGATTGTGTAAAAGAACACTCCGAAACGTAAGCACTTAGGTGAGGAATCTTGATTGTATAAAAGAACACTCCTGTATCCAGAATCGTGCGTTATCCAAAACCATGCTCAGGCACGGTTTTGGATAGCCCATGCCCATCCAGAACCGTGCAAATCTACGTTCTTGGATACACGAATTTATCTGTGCGGACTCTTGCCCGTTTCGGCAAAGAACTAAGTAGGCATCGTCCTGAAAACAACAAGGCACCAGTCGCCATCGCTACACCTGCTAAACATACAACAATTTATTTTTACGTTTTCAAAATATGAGTTCCTATATTGACATGAGGGACAGGGTGTATTGGAGTAACTTTATCAAGTGTACCTCATTGGATATGTTTTTCATTTTATTTCAACATGTAATGATAAAACGTGGTGACGACACAGTTTAATTTTATCAACTTATATTTTGTTTGTTTGTTTGTTTCCCATAACCCGTAAACCGCCTTTAGGCGTAACACACCAGTTTTGTACATGTAAGTACAAGCTGCGTGCATGCGTAAGACCGGACTGTAAGGTTTGGACAACTCACACCGGGAAGGTCCCCTACTCTTTTCGATAAGTGTGGGTTCTTGAACGTGCGTGGGGTGTGGCTCTCCCAAATCACGGGACCTCAAATTAACGTCCTATCTGAAGGACGTCCCTAGCCGAAGCTAGGTACTCATTTCCACCTGAGTGAAGTGATGAGGAAAGGAGTGTAAATTGCCTTTTCCAAGGGCAATTGAACGGTAGCTTATAAGGACTCGAACCCGGGACCTCTTGGTTCGAACGTTTCGAGTCGAGCATTCTACCGTTACGCCACACGACCCACCTTCACCGGATAATTAATCCGGAGGCATGATGATGACGATGATATTGCCAGTCTGATTTTAAGAGACATTGAATCTTATCTGAGATATCTCAGAAAGCTTGTTAGGACTTGAATCATTGTTATGATTATCGTTATGATCAATGATTTGTTATGACTCAAATAATTGTTGCTTATTGTTCTGATCAATGATTTGTTATGATTTGAATCATTATGATTATTTTATGATCAACTAATTGTTACGATACAAAATACTGTTATGATTATTTTTATTATAAGTGATTTGTTATGATTTTAATTATTGTGTAAGGGATGGTTCATTGCACTGTATGTATGTTGTTTTGATATATGAATTTAAAAAAAGAAAGCTCGTTGATGACGAGAAGGCTTATAATTAAGTACCGCCTAATCCATAACAAACCTGGCACCACATATAGGTGGGATGTTATCAACAGGAGAAAAGATCACACCGCAAACTTCAGGAGTGATGGATTGAAATGTTTGAGAATGTAATCTCATAGAACCACCCGGATATAATCTCCAAGCAGATCTTTTGGTGGGGGTAAGACAGTATCAAATTGGCCAGTCTGTATCCATTTCCCCACCCAAGATCTGCCTGCAGTCGAAACGCCAAAGGCTATTAACACCTAGTTGTTGCCTGATCAACATATTCTTGCCAAGTAGTTTATTGTCCTGACCACCAGGCAAGGCTCTTGCCCTCCTAGTGGGCCAGCTGGTTGAGCATTACAGGAAGTCTGTCTATGGGTCCCCTCACCAACTGTTATTTTGGACAGTTTTATAACTAAAGGAAAAGAAGGTTCAACATGTTTTGTGATATCTACGGTTTTGAACCACAAGGACCCAGTTGTTGACATTTCTATGTTTCAGCCAGCATGTTGGTGGTGGTAGTGACAAAAAAGGAGCCATATATAAAAAGGAAACGATCTTCCACCATCATCCTCTGCTTGGAGAGTACCGGATATACATTGACGCCTAGCGCCTTCCCGACAGGGCCATACTGATTTGATGATATGGACCACATTCTCTTGGCAACCTAAAAACTGATGCGAGCGTGCAAAGAAAAAGAGAAAAAACATCGGGGAAAAAATCTGCCTTTACTTTAAAGTCTAATAGGTCAGGAAGTTTAAAGAAATAGTTGAATACAAAGAACATGGTATAACAACCCATATTTTTTATGTATGGCATAATCTAAAAAGAAAAGAGTTACAGAGAAAAGTGGGATCCTTTGTCTTCCTTTGTCTTCAAAAAAGAAGTCAAACCCAGTAGTTTTATTAGTAGTTTCTTAGGAATTATCAGTAGTTCTCTGTGTACTAATTGTATGTTTTTTTATACCAAATGTTTCTTCTGTACCTGCAATTAGCCCTTGGGCATGAATTTGCAATAAACTTTCATTAATACCTCACGAAATCCAGCAAGGCTTAGGAAACAGAAATACTGTGTTTTCAGCTTCCGCACCGATACTAGAAAAGACCCCTGACGTTAGCTCTTCTTTTCGAGTCGACCGCTGGTGGGCAAGGCCATAAAATTGTCGATCTAAAGTTCAAACCCTCTGAAATGCTATTTCACGCCTTGTCAGAGGCAATTACTTTATTGAGTGAATCGGGTAAAATATTCATTCTATCTCCACAAGCAAACGAAAGGACGGGTCCTGGAGAGAGCCCTGGTCTTGACGCGACGTATTATAGTTTTCTATTGTTAGGCCCTGTTAATTTGATTATATGGATCCGCGTGGTAATGACTTGTCGGCCGTTTCCAAAAAATAAGTTTTCAGCCATACTGTAAATCGTACAAAACAGATGCAAAATGACCAAATATATAAAGCAAGTTGACAAAAAAACATTGGAAAATAATACCAAGGTCGTAGAATGCCAAAATCAAACGAAAAAGACAAAAATGTAAAGACATGAATTTGAAGACTAGATTATTCGCCATATCATACTTTGTGTCATTTGTTAAACCTTTAAAACCACGTAGATTTCATAATGGAAGCAACGTTTTTTTTTGCAAAACTTTTTTTATTCGCACGCTCGCATCAGTTTTGGGGTTCCCAGAGGATGTCATCCATATAATCAAATCAACATAGCCATAGGTAGTGCACGATGACATTCGTTGTAGGTGGTCGTACGATTTTGATGTCGTTGCATTTTCAAGAGGACTGTGATAAAACCGATCACCGATATAAGGGTCCAAGACAAACTTAGTAGGGCAAAGTAGGGTCTTAACTTGCATATATAGACGTCAGTGTCTCCAAGAACGTTAGAAGGCCATACACCACCATTTTGAGCTCCTATTAAAATATATGGTAAACATCTAATAGAGAAGCTAAAAAAAGTAAAACTTTTATATACTAAAACACCATTGACCTTCAATAGTATATCGTATACTTGTGTTTCGACTTGAAGCTTGACGGAAGGTATCAACATTAGCCCTAACTGCAGCTGGAGGGGTGTTTATCTCACATTTGCTTCCGGTCGTACGTAGGCGTAAGGCAGGCATGATACCGATGACGTCTGTACATTAGGGAAAGCCAAGGACGTTATAGCGTTATATATAACGTCCTTGGGGAAACTGTCTTCTGTGTATGCCCCACTACGATACATGATGCAAGTACGTTACATGATGCAAGTCTACAGTAGTTTTTCGAGTTTAGGCCACAGCAAGTAATTTTTATGGATGACATCAGCGCGCGCATTAATTTTCGCCTGATTTTGGAAAAAAAAAACAAGAAATTTTGTTGCCTTCTGACAGTGGTCAACATACCGAAAATGGGCAAAGATGTCTGTTGCCATGCCGAAAGGTGGATGGCAGATAACTCAAGAGAGGAGACAAGAAAAGGCTCTGATTTAATGTTTTGTTTCTTACTTTGATGCAGTGATATGTGATGCTGGCTGTGTATATGTGATGTTCCTACTGAATCAAAACCATTTGTACAATGATTGAGTCAAAATTTTAAATTGTAGGAACCTTGTTTTTTTCGCCCGCTCGCTTTAGATTTGGAATCTGCGGAGGATGTCATCCATAAAATGTACTTGCTGTGGCCTTATGAAGAATAAAACTGATACACACGGTCAAAACTGCCTTTCTTGGTATGTCTGGATAAATGCTAGCTGGAGAGTTATTTCTATTTCTATTTTGTTAAAAAAAGGCTTTTAGTCTTGTTTTGGCTTCCTGGTAAGTTTAACTTTATTTAGCTTCTTAAGCCAAACTTGCTAATAACTGCGTGTCTCTAGTTTTTTCTCTAGCTTAGTTTAGATAAAGAGGATTTCCTATATTTGAGAGTACGTTTTGCTTTCTTATCTGTTCAAGGTAACGGGTGAAAAATGACGTAACTTGTAGGAAATGTATTGCTGACGTTGTTGTCATAAATCGGATGATACTGTACTAATGAAAACTAGCGTCTAATATTGATTTTGCAGAAGGAGTTCATATGCATCTGATATGTATTATATACATCATTAGCCAAGGTTGGCGTAAACGGAAGCCTTAGCAAATCAATGTCGATGCGGCCGTCAAAGATAGCCTGACATACCACACTAGACAAGCACAGTTATTACACAGACCCAACTACAAGGCCAACGCACGTTTGCATATAGAGCGGCAGCAACTTACAATTCACTAAACCCACCCTTAAATCATTTGAAGAGAGACTGAAATATAAATAGTACTGAAATTGCATGTACATTCGTGAATGTTTCGCATGGCTGAACGACATTTAACCCTATCTAGACGGGGAGGGGGGGGGAGTACATCCTAGTATTGTATCATAAACACTTTTTCTTGTATGTCCATTACTTTTTTTAAGAATTACTTATCTAGACGGTTTTGGCCAGTAAAATCAAATTAATGACATCATATTACGTCATTACGTCATCAAAATTGTTCTTCTGATTTATTATTAATACTACATTATCCTCTGAAAATTTGGTGGTCATACAATATACCGTTCGCAAGTTCTGAGGGGGCTGAAGGAGCCCTCCCCCGGTCCCTCGAAGCCCCCAAAAGCCCGGTCTAGATAGGGTTAATGGCCAGCAGGCGGAGGTCGATCGACAGTCCCATTGAATGTAAGCGTCCACCCTCCCAAAAAGGTTACATGCCAGTAGCGCAAGTTGTGTGCGGGCTGCCATTTGCTACACGCTGACGACTTCCGTTGGCAAGCTAGATGCCATTTCGTGCCTGAATGCCGATACATCATTGCCAGATCCGCCTCCATTATCGCCATGTATGAAAAATGATCACTTGACATTTCCTGCGTTTTTTTCCCTTCTTATCAGTATTCCGGGCAAGGCACAAAATGCAGCAAGAAAAATGACCGTTCTATCCAGAGGTTAATGGAAAATAACGGAGGTAGGTCTCTCGAGGAAGTGATAACAAAAAACTCTTCTGCATGTCGTTTATTATCGTGGACCTCTCGTCAGCAGCCCCTACGCGCCACAGATAGAGGTTAAAACGTACTGTGATGTTAAATGGTTTTGCTACTATCTCACTTGAGAGGAAACCCGTGACCGATAGCTCTGTGAGTTGTAGTTGTACTCCATAAAGGCGACATGGATGAGAACTCGTGTTTCAACTGAACTAGCTTTAATTCCATGGTACGAACGTGCTTTTATCCCCGGGTTGATCCAGTGTATGATAGCGATATGAAACTTAACGCTGAGATAGCTCTTGAAATGAAATATTGATTTTTATTTTTGCAGTCTGATATTGCGATATTGTTCAGATCCCCGAGGAGGCTGCAGGATAGTACTTGTCAAAACTGGCAAAGCAGTGCAGGCAGGCCCGTGTTGGTTTTGAAGTATTTGCGGCAGTTACCACACCAGAAATTATTGAACTAGAAAAGTAACATTATTTTGCAAAGCAAATGCATAATGTTTACATTCGTATATGGTCTGCTCTGTTAATTCTTACTCAAACATATTCACATATTGCCTTTATATGGTGACAGGAGTCTAAATCCCTCCTACTATGAAATTGCAACATTATGTAACCCAACACCATGGTGACAGATGTCAACAAATCTGGTCATTGGCCTGGTCAGAGGTCACTGTTAGGAGAAGAAGCAGAGGAAACGTAGCAGAAACAATATGTTTTCCTCTGGTAAACATAATTAAGCCCCTGCCACAATTCAGAATATTCCCAAAGAACCTCCATCGACTGGAGTTTGGTTTGGGAGCAGTCCAACCATATCGATGAAATTTGTTTAATCAATAATTTGTCTTTATTATTGGTATTGTTTCAATTATTGTTTTTGGTCGATATGTTAGCAATTATTTGTTATTTATTTGAATTTCTTGCGTTACTGTATCACCATGCATTACTTAATTATTTTGCATTACTTTGTAATCTCATTGTTAATATTTGTTATAATTGTTATTCTTATTAGTATTTTTGTTATAATTATGTATAATTATAACTTTTGTTATAATTTGTTATAATAATTATTATTGTTATTATTATGTTATTATTTCTTGTTAAGTCCTGTCATTTTTATCTTTTGGTCAGGGAATCTAAAAGGACACCCTTGTGTTCCCTCGGCCTTTTACATTTTATTTATTTATTTATTTATTGGTTCGGCTGGTACAACACAACCAGGGCAGCCCAACTAGCTTAAAGATATTATTAAGGGCTTGCCCTGGGGGAAAAGTGCCGTTAAATACATACAAGTGACATAAATTCTTAAAAACGTCTTAATTACATAGGGTCAACAAATTGTGGTCATTATTATATACAGATTGCATACAATACAATTACTGCAGTAAGATTGGTGAAAATAGAATTACAGTAGGCCTTTTACATGTCCTATGTAATGAAGTTGAAATAAATGAATAAATAAATAAATATTTATGCCATACCTACCTTAACGAATCGAATCGAATTTGAGTCAAATTTCACTGCCAAACACTTGAGTAACATTTCACTGCCAATCTTACTTCCTTCCACTTGCTGTCAACTTACTCTGTTGGAACAAACACATACACACGCGCGCGCACAGCTCAGCCACTCAAAGCAATACTTCCCCAACGGGAAGTAACACTATGGATACAGGCTAATAATAACTTGCCAATTTGGATTTAGATTTAGATTTTGAATTTAGATAAGTTATTATATCCCATTGGCCAAAACTGAAATCAATCAATATTGATTGATGAACATTTTATAACAGACAGAATAAAGTCATTTTGAATATGTTTTCTCCAAATATTATGTCGATAAATGTAACAGACAAAATCTCAACTGAATTCCATCTTCATCGTTGCTGTCAACTATTGATGGAATGTATTATTAAGGGATGAAGCCGATGGTACAAGCATAGTAATGACGGCTTTACTGATGATCCTCACAATCGATCAACACAGTCATATGCCTCCGAGGAAAACAAACGATTTACGTTCCCATTTGATGTTTAGGTCCCGTTACGACTAGACAGCTATCTCTCAGCGACCGAAATTGGCAGGGTTTCAGATTAACTTTTTTTAGTTAGGAGCACGCAGTTCTATCGCTGATGAGCGACCGAAATTGGCAGGGTTCCAGATTAACTTTTCTGAGTTAGGAGCACACAGTGCTATCGCTGAGCGACCGAAATTGGCAGGGTTCCAGATTAACTTTTCTGAGTTAGGAGCACAGTGCTATCGCTGAGCGACCGAAATTGGCAGGGTTCCAGATTAACTTTTTTTAGTTAGGAAACCTGTTTCCAAACGAAAACAATTGGGCGCACCAGCAAAATCTAGGCGTACCACTATACATAGCAGATCATTAATATGCAGGGCATTGCAAGAATATCGTTCAGTTTTGTGTATTTATGTACATGGTTTTTGGAGATCGGTTTTATTATGGTCAGAAAGCAAACCTATAACGTAAGTGCAATGCCATGTTCGTTACAACTCGTGCTGTACCACAATCGATTCCATTTGTGACCCTGGGTGGAACTGTACTGAAAGTTGTCACCACAAACACATAGGCATCGCAATTTTCCGTCTCGTAAACGGTCGATGCCATTTCCGAGCGTAACATAACTTTTATGAGGTCCAAAAAACGAGTAAAAAGTAATATAGACTATAAAAAACAATATTCTAATTGCATATATAAGGGAGGGTCATGTAGAATTGAAAATATTAGTGAAAAAAAAGCACAAGCTCGGATTCGAGCCCGGGTCCAAAAGTGTAGCTCTAACTTGACCATAACCTATACTCTAACCTCTACGCCACGAAACATCACAGTGTGTATGGACCGTGCTGATACACTTAGATTTAATCGTTCTGCGATATGGCATCGACCGTTTTAAAAGGCGACGACCGTTTACGAGACGGACATTAGTCTAGGGGTCACTGTCACGAATACCCTGTCCTGGTCACAACACATCGAGACCATCTCTGCTAAAGCAAGACGCTCTTCAGGACTAGTCGACTATTATGTGTTATATATATGTGTGTTTTATATATGTGTATTATAATGTATACAGTGTTTGGGAGGACAACTTGTAAAGGTGTCAATACACCTGTTTTGTTCTCCCTTCCACTTGTATGTTTTTACTTGTGGTGAATTCTAATACTAGTAAAGAAATAAACAAACAAATGTGCTCTAAGCTATAAGGGGGGATTCAGGCTATACATTACCTTCTATGGAATATGTGATACAAATAAAAAAAGCAATTTGGACGAATTCCCTGAAGAATCAGACGTATCAGATATACACTGGCAGGGAAACTGGTGTGTTACGCCGAAGAGCGGTTATACCGGCTATACTGATACAGATATAGCATCCGCTATCTTCCATCAGTATCTGAGACGGATGACTAACCGTAATCTACGCCTCTATTCATTGTGTCGTATCGAACATCTTCATGTTGATGTCTCTTTCTATCTCTTTTACGATCCACATTTTGCGTTAGAAAACGTTGAAGACTGCCAAAAGCCGAGGCATGTTTAAGAGTAACAGCCTGGCTCTCGTATTTGGCTCTCTGACATAAGAATAACTTTATACATCCCCGCAGTTCTTCATGTAACCGATTCTTCATATCGACATTCTCTTCAACTATCAACAAACAGCGAAACCAACATCCAATTTTGTGGCTGTACTGCGTTAGAAAACGTTGAAGACCTCCAAAAGCCGGGGCTGTTTAAGACTAACAGCCTGGCTCTCGTATTTGGCTCTCTGACATAAGAATAACTTTACACATCCCCGCAGTTCTTCATGTAGCCGATTCTTCATATCGACATTTTCAACAAATATAGCGAAACCAATATCCAATTTTGTGGTTGCGCTGTGTTTTAGCCACGGGGCTGCATTCGTGTATTTCTTCATCACTATCAACGGCAGACAGCGACAGTTAGTCTCCCTCTTACTTTACCTTCACCGCTGTGCTGTAAATTACTGACACGATCTTTTCCACCGGCTGCTGGGCTTGATAGCTGTGTGCTTTTGACATACGGCTACGGAAAGAAGAAGCTAGTTGCACCTCCCAAAAGCTTCATGGACACACTGCCACCCTTCGGTTATACACGGTAGCTTAGGGATTTCCAGGAATTCAGTACATGATAAGTTCGAGATTTATTCGCTTTTATGTGTAAAGCATTTCTTTTTGCACTGGGACTGCAAAACGTTTACAGTACTAGAGCATGAAAGTTTCCAAATTGAACTGTTCTCCATCTCAAGGAAATTTGACTCACCGGAATTTTCAACCGAATCTTTTCGTCTTCATCAGCTATCTGTCCAGTAGCAGCACTTGACTGCAGTACTTGGGACAGAAAGCTGATGAAGACCGAGAGATTGGGTTGAAAATTCCGGTAAGCCAAATTCCATCGAGTTGGAGAACAGTTTAATTCTACACAATGTTAGCTACCAAATAGTGAACTCAGATTAAATTCCATGCTAAAAGTATATCATTTATAAGCGTTTTCGTCTTCTATAAAAATATATATCGAGTCGATTTTGTGTCTAAGTTATATGCGATGGGTTTAATTCCACATGAAAATGGCCAATTTCCCGCACCATTAGGGGAAAATGCTTTTTTCCCTAAAATTTAAAATGCCCCAACATGCGCTAAATGGACCTGCGCTGGCAGGTAGTACTCCTAGCACCGCAGAGATACCCGCGGGCCTCAGGTGGTCTGCCTATCAGGCTACCATGTGGTGGGTGGAAAAGAAGTATGGAACCTGCCACGAAAAGCTTTTAAGAGCAATCACAGCAAGAGACATCGTTCGTTGTTCTCCAATCATGTACATCATAACTCCATTCTCCCCTGCTGTCCTTTGTGGTTCAACATGCAAGCAACGGCAAATTTCGCCGTGAGCAAGAAAAGAACGCTGCATGGATCCATTTTAGCCGTTCGGCGGCACATTTGCTGCAGAGGTAATGTGTGTGGCTTCGTGACATGGCCACCCACCATGTGCCATTCACGTCTGCAAAGTACCAATTACCCCCGGACCAGCTTGTACTTAGAGGTCCGTAACATGCACACGCTGGCATTGCCGGCTCTGGGACTACGACTCACTCAGACTTTTTATTGACATGGTCAATACGGTTTTTTGGAACTGCGGGGGGCAGTTTTTTTTCGAGACTTTGGAAGGTCTTAAGTTTTCTTTTGCATTTTTGTCAAAATTAAAATTTGATTACTGATACCAATGACTGTATACGTCCTTTATATCACTGGAACCTTGATCAGAAGCGGACTAAGGTTGGCTGAAGTTCGGGAGCAGTCAGACCAAATTCAGGCCGCGCCTGCCTTTCTGTATACGAGATGAATCGAATTTGAGTTGACTTTGAGTCAAATTTGACTGCCAAAGAGCGCCCCGACCTACTCCCGAAGACCTGCCGACCATGACCAAACCTCCCGTCCACACCCAAACGTTTTACGTACATGTACTTTGAACCACAAACAGCAGCCGACCTGGCTCCCAACCTACTCCTAATGCTTAGGTCACATTTCCAAACCGGGACCCGGCCGGGCTGTTTTTTTTATTAACGAAAAATCAACAATCTATATTACCAATAGACGCAAATAATGCCCACTATTTATTTTTAAAGATATATCAAAGATCTCTGTCTTTGTATGGGGTAGCGTTATATCGGTCTTACATGTAATATATTGTAACAATTCGTCGGTTTTCATCATAGGTTGGGCAATCTATTATATGTGACAGGGGTTTTACAGCAATGGCATACTTGTATTTCCCCTTATTGATGAGTCCCTGCATTTTCCATTTCCATTGCGGAAGTCTCCTTCCGTCAGCCGGACACGTCTTTATGTAATTCTGTTCACGGTAACAGCTTTCTATATAGCTACAGCCATGCACCAGCTATGTGTCATCTAAAAATCGATAAACTCACTGCACTTCCATCTGAATGTACATTATCCATCCTCCACAGAAATCTGGTGCTGCAGCGTTCAAGATCGCCTAAAGGTTACTGAAAACTGTATTCTTGGCACAAATATAATAATAAATGGTTTTTTTTTGTCCAAACAGTACCCGTGCAGTCGCAGCCTTTATACGGCTGAATTGATGCAGGGTATCACATAATAATCAATACAAATCACAACAATTACAACAATCAAATAATACAAATGATACACATATTTGTTCCACAATTATTTTTGTGGAACTGTCGCAAAGGTCTGTGTGGCTGCCATTCGGCGCCACAAGGTGACCTCAATACGCCTTCCCCAACCGAAGTTAGGTACCCATTCACACCTGGGTGGAGTGAGGAAATTCGTGTAAAGTGCCTTTCCCAAGGGTACAACGTCGGGGCACATGTTCAGACATGTACCGGGTACGACTCGGAATCGAACCTGGGTCTCCTGGTTCGCAGTCGATTGCTCTAACCACTACACCACCCGACGTCACATGAAATCGCCCCCTATTGGTGAAGACAAATGGTTCTACCATTATGATACTTACGGTAACGGATGGAGAGTTTGTTTGCCGTTGATGGGTGATAATGGTTATTGATGTCGCTGACAATGACGATGTTCACCTTGACTTCTGCATGCTGTCTCCATTATGAGTCCAAGAGTCGCACAAATCGTAGAGGTCTTAGGAAAGCCAACATATCAGCCGGTTGAATTGTACCTAATTATGGCATTGGTTGATAATCCCTGGTCGTTTCACTCGGTGGTTTATTCGGAGGTTATCGCACCCGACCATGCAGGGATTATCTCACCTTATATAAGCTCGCTCTATTCTTTTGGTCCAAAATAACCACAAATGGAATGGAATACAGATTCTGTTCCAAAGTTCCGATGGACTCATATGAACTCTGGTAGAACAGGTAAAAAGATTACACACAAGGGCACACAGAGGACAACGCGGTGTCAGAATCTTTCATAGAAAAACATATTGAGGCCAATTTAGACTTTTATGTGGGTCCTTGGAATAGGGGAAAGATGCATAGCGACAGCGTCTAGCGGACGGGAAGATAGGGGAATGACTGTAACGGTTTGCTATATAGATCAAGTTTGTATGTGTTATGCAAAATTGTGTCAATGTGTAAGTTTGGATAGGCTATATGATGATAACGTTGATGAATAGGTGTATATGGAGTGATAAAGCCTTGTCAGTTGCTATGCCCACCTCATAAAACCACCTCGTTCGCTGCGCTCACTCGATGGTTTTATTCGGGGCATTAACCCTTTATTATGTGCATAAATTTAATTTAATTGATGAGGAAATGCTATAATGGCATTCTTTGTTAATATAACCCTGTCTTTTGGAGTAGAATATGATCAACAGATATTTCATCCAATTTAGGATCCTGTTTGTATAATCAGGGGAATTAATTTGAAATTTCTGAGTCTTAAAGGCTAACATCATTTGGCTAAGGTATGAGATCGTAGAACTCTAGTTTTACTTATGTGCCTATTTTCAGCATGTCAGAGGGGAACAAAGATTTCTTGTTTTTTCTCCAAATCAGGCAAAAATCAATGCGCGCTGATATCATCCGTAAAATTTAGTTGCTGGGGCCTAAATGAAAATACCACCATCAAGCTCTCAGAAGACGGTCGTCAATTGTAGCTGACCCTTTTCCCTATTAACAACGTCTAATACGATAAAGCCATTAAATATGTACCTATATCACATTCCTGTAATCATATAAGTGGATCGCCTGTGCACTTGAAAGCGTTTTTGCTCCATTACCAAAGTCAATTTCCAGCGGAAATCGATTTCGTTTCAGTATCCCAGTAACTTCTGAATTGGAAACATTATAATGATGTTAAGTTGCGATGAAAAAAAAATCATAACGTAGCTTTACATGAAACCGCTCCCAAAGAATATGATGAAAACACACACTTTTGTCAAGAACTGAAAGGCATCCAATGTGATTTCAGAGCAGCAAAACTGGAAATATTCTGAATAAGGCACATTTTATGATATTGACACATACTGCTTAACAATATTTAGCACATTTCAATCAGTATTTCATACTTTGGGTGCAGAGACAAGCCCCAAGATTAGTCCTTTATTTTCAGGGTGGTACCCTAAAAATCAGCCCAGGGCCCTTCGAGTGACCATTTTCCGTTAGAATTTTGGGTATTTTTGCTCCATGAGGGTCAATATACATTGGGATGGTGTGGTTTGAACTCAGTATGTAGATAAGTGACTGAAATATTTGAAAAATCTGGTTTCCAAGCCCTAAACTGCACTGAATGCGTTTAAGGTTTTGAATGTGTGACGGGGGCTTAACTCTTGTGTGTATTGAACTTATCTACTGTGCATAATTTTGCAGCACTTGGCCCTTGATGATAATCCCTCGATATACAGACGAGTGTATTTCCGTCGGAAGAGTGCCAATACCTCCGTCAGAAGAGTGCCAAGTTCAGAGCTGAAAATCCCCCTGTGATGGGCCTGGAATTTACTGATGTGATGGAAAAGATTAGCTACAAATTAGCGGCAAATGAGGTCGTCAGCGGGTCTTCCGAACCGATCAGCCGGTGCTTTAAAACGGACACGTACCGATGTCATTTTTTGAATGCAAACAACGGCCTTGAACAGCGTGTTTTCCGTCGTTAACCCTATCTAGACTGGGGAGGGGGGGGGCGGTAAAAATGCCGCGCCAACTTTTATGTCGGATAGCGTCTGAACGGCTTGCGCTAGGACCACCAAACTTTTTCTGAAATATATATATATATATATATATATATTTTAATTCCAACATGTAATCACCAAACATGGTGACGGCACACTCAATTTTTTTCAACTTATATTAACGCCACCACCAACACGGAACAAATACATGACAGAACAATACTCATTTTCACCTGAGCTAAGTGAGGAAAGGCGTGTAAAGTGCCTTTCCCAAGAGCACAAGATTCTGAAATATTGTTAGCAACAATTTCATATTAGTGGAATTAGATAATGTTTTTTTGTGTTGCCATGGCAACGGGCTTCATTTTTTGCTAAATTTAGTAATTTAACGTGTTGAATAAATGCTGAAAAAGCTTAGAATGCTGAACATTATAAACATCTATATTCAAAGTGGTGCATCGATACTTCGCCTTGGGTATCAAAAATTAAAGACGGATTTAGCCCACGTAATTGGTACAATAGTTGCAATGCCTCACGCTGACATGCCTATTCATAACGTAATCATTTCCTATCTACAAACTACTGAATAACCCATGCAGCCGCAGATGACCTTATCCTATATGACAGTTGAGTAATTGCTTAACTGCTTGATCATTCCGGTGAGTTTGTTCTAACCTTTATGAAACGGAAGGTATTACTTTGTTTTGCTTGGCCGTTTGGATAAGATCCGCCTTGATATACAGCGTGATGGCGTTGTTGTACGGCGATGTCATTGCCTATGAGGTTTATCCGAGGCAATGGTATTTAAAAGTGCTCATGACGCCAAAATACAACCTTGTCTGATTGTAGTTGACATAACTAATATTACCTGGCAGCCTGGCTAACAGACACATTTACAATAAATGTGCACAGTTCTCCTGTTACATTCGAAATTGTAATGCCCTGCCTTGGAAAAGTCAGTACAAGCCAGTCCTGGCGGACGATTCGCATCTCTAAATTATATTTTTGCATTTCTGTATTTTTTTCCTGAGCTGATGTCACCCATGATGTCAGCTCAGGAAACAGCACAGAAATGCAAAAATAAAATATTCAAATATATGCAAATAGAGATGCCCGAGGAAGTTTATGCGAAGCTTGCTGGAGAGTCTCCAAAATCAACTTTTAGAAGGCCTTACAAACTCAATTTCTCAGTCATCATGATTGAAACCAACTTCAAGTGACTATATCGTATGTATATTTGTATATTCTATGTACTTTACAGACTTTTTTGGTGACATTTGGTATTTAAGTGACGCCCAGTGAACTATGTCACCAATGTAGATGTTCTCACGTCTGCTAATATAACTAGCATGTACACACTGCTGAAACAGCGCCGTCTCCGAAAGAAATTAAAAGTTTAAGAATATCTAAAAGAAAGAAAAACAGTAAAAGTTTAAGATCATCTTAAAGTAAAAAAAAGCATCAAAAGTATAAGAACGCCTAAAAGAAAGAAAAGCAAAAATAGTTTAACAACATATAATAGTAATGTAATTACTTGTAATTTCGAAATCTCCGATTACTTATTTGCTTCTAAAAGTGCACGTTGCAAAAATCATGGGCCATGAAACTTTCCTTTCTAGTTTTTGATTCCGTTGGGAAGACTGATTAGCATGAGTTATCCCTATATAAGTAATATAATAACTACGAGGTAGCGTTAAGTGCGGATTACTCGGTGCTGTTATCGACCCATTTTGTAAGCTTTTAATCTTCGTAATCTTTGTAAGTTGTTAGCATGAATTTGCCTGGACATGTGCCAGTTGCCTTATTGTGTTCAATGATGCAGCTGTAATAGCGAATCTTTATCTTCATGGTGTTTATAGAACGAGGGACTATTCATTATCCACTGCCTTCAAAGAAGAAGTGAAACGGTCATAATAGCACGCCTAGTAGTAGAAGTAGAAGTAATAGTAGAAGTATATTAAAGTACTTACAGTCAGTAGTTGCCTGTTCACTATTACTATATTGTACCATATCTTTGTTTCTGTAAGAGAAATTAGCCGTCGGGCATGATTTTACAAATAAAGATTTTGTTATATATGGGCAATAAAGACGTTCTATTACCCGGTAAATTCGTAGGAAATTGGCTATATTACTGAAATAAACGTGAGGGAAATAAAATCATTTGTCTTCCCACAAAGGTATGGCTAATATTTGACCGAGTGCCTTTGAAGTTCCCAAATCCACGCTGCAATTAATAAGATTATTGCGATGACAAACCTTCCACTATAATTTTCAAAACTACGTGTTGTGAAATCATACAACAATGTGCACATCAAGTATTTTCGTGAATGTGTTGGAACTACATTTGTAGGGGGTTGTATGATGCAGTTTAATCGAGAATTACAGTACGTCCTGAATTCCTCCATATACCGCCCACGTACCCATTGATACATCCAGCATATATTGGGCCGACTTCTGGCTTGACCTCCCTGTCAATCAGCTGCCAAAATCACCTCCCACGCTATACGCAGTCGTCGACAGATGGACACACAGACCCACAACTCAGCCAAGGGCTTCCGTACCCGGAAGAACCTACAATTGAAGTGGTGTGTGCACTGTCAGTGATACATCGGTGAAGGTTAGACATCCAGGTAAGGCCACAGAGACTTAATTCTATGGATGACATCCGCGCGCACATTGATTTTCGCCTGTCCAAAAAAAGATCACGTCCACCGACTCTCTGGCATGGCCCTAGACCTGGGTAGTCCAGGGTAGTTAGCAACAATACGGAGCCGGGTATCCAGGCTACCGAAGCTCCACGACTCAAGAACTCAGTACATACGTACAGTGCCAGTTCATAAATTTCGCAAAAAGCCAGCATGTGCCGGCCTGTCGTACACGTCGCTATGTACTACCGCAAAGTCATAATACCATCTTTGTATTCCTGTGGTTTAGAAGCATTTTATTTTGGGCCTGAATTTTTTGTATTCGCCCGCGCGCACTAGTTTATGGGTCTTTAGAGGATGTCATCCATAAAATTAGGACGGTGTGGCCTAATAAGATACACCAAAAAACAGGTACCCAAGCAACCGGATATGATTTTGTAAACGGTCAGACGTTTCATGTAGCGTCCACTACCTTTCGTCAGTGACACTGGAGACTGCAGGAGAATGACATGTATATGAGCATGAACCATTGATTGATATGCAAATAAGTGGTACATTCGTGGCTTGGGCAAAGGCGTGGAACACATGTCAACCTAACATGTCCCGCAAAGAACATCCCACATCATGATTTATTGGTTCCAATTTAAACTCGAACCTCCTGTCAGTCATTGCATCCACACCCAACTCCGGAGGTTCCCTGAGAACACGTCTTCCGGGGGAAAAATAGATGAAATCAGCTGCCGTCAGGTCCTCGGCTGTTCACTTCATGCTGCCGGTGCAATTTCACTCACTTAACATGAAGGGTAATACAAATAATGCGCGGGCCATTTCAGCACCCTGGACACAGCTGCAATAATCAAGCGTGGGAAGGGAACGAAACTGTTGTATGAAAGTTTCCGACAGTTCTCTAACAAGAAATGAAAGGAGATTTCAGGCTTTCGGGAAGTATTTTTCCCGTGACTTTCAAGTTTACAGACCGCCATAGAGCCTTTAGGTTTCGTGAGTTTAGGCCACAGCAAGTAAATTTTATGGATGACATCCTCCGCAGTCTCCAAATCTAATGCGGGCGGGCGAAAGAAAACAAGGCGGACCGAAAAAAACAAGGTTCCCACATTCTAAAACTTTGACTCCATCATTGTACAAAATTAATGGTTTTGATTCAGTGGGAACATTACATATACACAGCCAGCATCACTGCGTCAAAGTAAAAAAAAAGTAAATTTTAAATCAGAGCCTTTTCTTCTCTCTGCCATCCACCTTCCGGCATGGCAACAGACATCTTTGCCCATTCTCGGCATGTTGACCACTGTCAAAATTTCTTTTTTTTTCCCCAAAATCAGGCGAAAATCAATGCGCGCGCTGATGTCATCCATAAACAATTACTTGCTGTGGCCTTTATTATGTGTGAATATTCAAGAATATTCAAAGCACGTCTCTGGTCTGGCCTAGTCGTGGGATGCCTGAGCGAAGAATTGCTTCTATTAATGTTGGAGTGCGCAGTTTTTGTGGACCCACTTTGTGTTCATCGCCTAGTTATCAGCGATAAGGCCACACCAAGTAAATTTTATGGATGAAGTCCTTTGGAGACCCTAACTCTAATGCGAGAGGGCGACAAAAAACAAGAAGACTAAAAACATGCCTAGATTAGAAATATACCAAGAGACGACAAATGTTAGGACACAAATTGAATGAGGTGACACAGTGTAATAAGCAAGAAGTCTTTTATTCGTCATCAAAACAGCAATAAATCAGGTGAAACAGTGGACAGTGAAAAATTTTCTGTTATTGACAGGATGGTCCTGTCAATAGACAATTTGTTCGCGTTACGGGTTTCACGTCAATTTGCGGCACTGTCATGACTCTTTGGTCATAGTTACAGGAAGCGAAATTTCTTGTTTTTTTTTCTAGGAAGAGGCCAAAATCAATGCGCGCGCGGACGTCATCCATAAAATTTACTTGGTGTGGCCTAAGCAGACTGTCCTGATGATGTCGACATGGGCCAGAGGACTTTCCCGCCAAGGAGCACACAGTGATGCACAGGAGATGCAATAAGGAATTACTCCCCACCGTGGCTTCTCCAGCAGCTTGAATAGTGAATTGACCGCAATAAATACACAAACTCATAAACATCCGAGACGCGAGACTCTACAACATGTAGCAGGTTCTTTGGCCTGTGTTGTGGCTCAGTTCACAATGTTTTTTCGTACATCCTGGGGATGAGCAAACTGTCTGCATGGTGGGTGCATAGAATGTTTTCTGAACATCAGAAGTTAAAACAGGTTGGACATTTCAAGAAACAAATTCCGTCCAATCCTGACGTTTTCTAAAATATTGGAAAACAATACCAATGTTGTCCAATGCCAAAATCAAACGAAAAAGACGAAAATGTTAAGAAATAAATTTCAAGATTAGGTTATTAACCATACCATACCCGTGCCATTTGTTCAATCTTCATGACCACGTAGATTTCAGAATGAAAGCAACTTTTTTTTGCCAAACTTTTTTTTGCGCGCTCGCATTAGTTTTGCGGGTCCCAGAGGATGTCATGCACATATTTAAATCAACATTGCCTTATTCTTACTCGACCGGTAATGGAAGTCAGTTCATTTGTATGTATCCGTATGTATGTGTGTGTCTGTGTGTGTCTGTGTCTGTGTGTATGAGTGTGTGTAACACACAAATAGACACACTGAAAGCAAAACCTCCGTACACACATTTATTACAAAATCTTACTGAACCTGATAACACACACTAGTTGACCTTTTGATCTAGCGTTCATGGAGTTCCCCAAAGAATTCTCTTCTGACAGTTATTTCATAACTTTGTGAGCTTCCATTTTTACAACTTTGACAGCCGATGTAACCAGTGTATTCGCCGGTTTCACCCAGGGGAAATATAGGGAAATCCTGGATTTCAAGAAAGAAAGAGGTTTTATAGCTAGGTGTATAGGAGGAGTGTGGGGTCGTGTGGCGCAGTCGGTAGCGCGTTCGGCTCACACCCCAGAGGTTGTGCGTTCGAACCCCACCTTGTCACCGATCTTGTGCCCTTGGGAAAGGCACTTTACACGATTTTCCTCACTTCACTCAGGTGTAAATGAGTACCTAGCTTCGGCTAGGGACGTCCCTCGGATAGGACGTAAACTGGAGGTCCCGTGTTTGAGGAGAGCCACACCTCGAGCACGTTAAAGATCCCACCACACCTTTCGAAAAAGAGTAGGGGCATGCCCCGGTTTGCGATGGTACAAACAATGTATGGAGTTGGTGATTCACTTCAAATCACCCGGATGGAGGCCTGGCGACCTCCGTCTTGTATATGCCACATGGTGATTTACATCATTCACCCGGACGGAGGCCTGGCGAACCCCGTCTGTATCAGCCAAATCTTGGAGAGGAGATAGGCGCCGCCAAGATTATAAGCCTGAGGGGTCATCGTGACAAGTCCAGACATGTTGCTGGCTGTCATGATGCCCCTACGGCCGTGAAGGCTATGGGACTTACATACATTACATACATGTATAGGAGGAAAGCGCCTGGAGGTGCAATACTACAACCAATTTCTTAAGAGTTCACAGTTCTACCTAGTGCCTATTACTTTGATCGCCCTGAAGGTACGATTCAAAGTTGTTCAAAGTTGTTTTGGTAATTTGCCAAAATATCAGAGTGTGATAGTTGCGTTATCAGCATTTTAACCACCCATGTGTGTATAATGAATAGATGTTATATAACACTATGATATAGTGATAACACTATATATGATTTAGAAACAGTAGCATACCTTTCCTTGTAAGACTACTGAACAAATACAACAATCTGTCATGACACGGTATATGCTATTGTAAATACTTTTCACAATTTTGCTGTTTTTAACCGCTTGATTATGATCGCCACCTCTTGTAAATACTTTTAATTATTGCTGTTTTTAACTGCCTTTAATAATCGCTTTATTATTTGTGCCAACCGTTTTTAACAATTTGTGTAATGCGGCAGATCAATTCAGGGCCCTACGGGGACCCTCCTACTCTGTACCGTATAGTATGAATTCGAAAGAAATTAACCAGTACTATGATATGTGTACCCTTACGTCAGAAAGAGATGTACGATATCGCGAAACAATTCTTTATGACACGCAAATTTTTTGCCTTGGAAGTATTGTTTTGGAGGGGTTTGTGGGTTTATATAACCGTTTATCATGACGTCAGCTATATTACAACAGTCACAGCCCGAAGGCTGAGTTGATGAAGCAATATCACAGAAATTGACTGCAAAACATTAAGAAACATTTTCTACACAAGCTAAAATCAATCGCAAAAGTTTGTCCAGAAAGAGAAGGTTGACAACACGTTGTTTGAGGAAAGAGCATTGTGTCCAAACAAACAAAACACTCCCCCCTAAACCGACACCACCCAAAGTAATACTTCCGTCCCGGAAGTGATTGCTTCAATCCATCTTGAAAGTTCATCTGTGTCGGTGGAAGTCATTATGAAACAAGTTTGAACCGCAGTATCTAACACAAGAAATTGGACTCACTCAAATTTTCAACTGCACAACTCCAGTCTCTGTCAATGAATGAGCAATCCAACGCTTCCGTGACGTCACGTAGATAACAGAGACGGGGGACGCCACAGACTTTCCGCAACCAATGATCCACAGCTCATTGAGTCACGTGTGTTTGCGTGACGTCACGTAAGCGGTGGATTGCTTATGCCTTGACAAAGACTGGAGTTGTACAGTCAAAAATTTGGGTGAGTCTAACTTCTTGTGTTCGATATTACAGTTCAAAATTGTTTTATAATGCTTCAATCGATACCACACTACAGAATGTTACTTTGCTGTAACGTCCTATTTATTAGCAACGTGAGAACATGTCTTATCAGTGAGCCTTTTTGCCAACTCGTTTCGATACTAAAATGTCAAACACACAAGGTCTGCGTCATATTATATATTATAGTATCAGTTCCTTCAGATCCTTGCAATCAGAACTGCTGACTCCCTGAGTGTCCAACTTCAAATTTACCAATCTAAAATTGGTCAAATTGACAATCAGGTTCAGACAGCGACGCCAGTATCAAATTGTACACTGTCACCTCTGTAGTCTTAGTGTAGCCTCCTGTGCAGGCTCCGGGACGGGTGGGAATTTTGATGCAGCGTTTTGAAGAGTTTTTTAACGCGTTCTTTTCATAGCCGGCCATCCTACAACCAGCCGCCAGAGAAGGTTCCATTCCTCCTGGTTGTAGGATGACCGGCTATTAAAATAACGTGTTAAATACTCTTCAAAAATACTGTATCAAAATTCCCACCCGCCCCGCCCGGAGCCTGCACAGAAGACTACACCAAGACTACAGAGGTGACAGTACACAATTTGATACTGGCGCGGATGCTTGAACCTGATTGTAAATTTGACCCACCCGCCCCGGAGCCTGCACAGGAGGCTAGTGTTGGTGTAGATGAGCCCGGGTCCGATTTCTGATTGCGAGGGTAATACCAGCGGTCAGATTACTTCGCCAGATGTCTCTTCCTCTTCACTTAACTGATTGGGCAATTTCGAATTTCTTCAAGAAGATTCGGTGGCCGTCTCAGGGATAGAAGTTGCGTCTGGGCTCGTGTTTCTTGTCATTTATCAAAATACAGGATTGCCCTCAGATAGAGTCCGTCCGGAAATAATATCTGACTACTTTCGTGTACAAAAATATTGTTTTGGGTGGCTGTGGTGTCAGCTAATATTTTTCTTTGGAAGATGAAATGCATTTCATTTCAAACTGTTTATTCCATATCAACGCTCAAAATGAGTTGACTATTCAACCTTCTACAATTTATCCCAATTTCTCTAAACTTACAGACCAAGAAAAATTCTTCTTTTAATTTAGTAATACCAAAACCCACAAATTCTGGAAAAGGTGGGGCATTACGTCTTCCATGGTTTACAAAAGAGAAGTCAAACCCCTCAGACATAGTTTTAGACATAGTATAGTTCTAGACAGCTACCTTTATCATGTAAACTTTAGTTATTCTATACTCTGTTTCATTGTTCTTTTATGTTTTGTAAGTTGCAATTAGCCTTCGGGCACGAGTTTGCAATTATATAAACTTTTCATTTATATCTGTACCTACTGTATGTCAGGTTAGAGTATGTTGACAGCACATGTGGGGGGATTGACAGGCAGAATGATACGAAGTAAAACGTCTCAACGTCTGTCCGGGAGCCAGCAGGAATGCTAGCATGGGGGGATTTAGAAAGCCGAGGCCGAAGATTGCATACTTTATTTTCTCGGGCGAAGTGTCAACAGTTAGGAGATCGAATTTTATACCACATTTTAACCATATACCACATTTTATACCACATTTTAACCATATACCACATTTTATACCACATTTTAACCATATACCACATTTTATACCACATTTTAACATTCGGTGGCGTCGGATGGCGTAGTGGTAGATCATTCGACTGTGAACCGGGAGACCCGGGTTCGAACCTGAGTCGTACCCGGGACATGTCTGAGCATTCACCCTGACGTTGTGCCCTTGGGAAAGGCACTTTACACGACTTTCCTCACTCCACCCAGGTGTGAATGGGTACCTAACTTCGGTTGGGGAAAGTCGTATTGAGGTCACCTTGTGGCGCCGAATGGCAGCCGCACAGACCCTTGCGACAGTTCCACAAAAATTGTGGAGAAAATTTATGTGTTAGCATGTGTATTACTTCTTTGTTGTGATTTGTATTGATTATTATGTAATACACTGCATCAATTCAGCCGTCAAAGGCTGCGACTGCACGGGTACTGTTTGGACAATAAAAACCATTATTTTTTAAAAACTTTTCGACACCACAAAGCCATTTGGGATATAAATTACAGTTAAAATATATTTATATCTATGTTGTAAATGGCGGCTAGTTTTGATATATTGCTATATTGTAAAAGGCATTCACGACTTTTAAAAGACCAATGCTGTGAGGAATATTTTCCTTCTGAATGGGCATAACAAGACAGAAGCGCCACCTGGCGACATCAGTCTTTTCAGCACCACCAATACTGAAAGGCGCTGAATGTTGAATATTAGTCTAGATATCATTCGTTCTTGAATGCTATAACCTGAATTGCATGATGCGAATTTTAAAACATATCGGTTAGGGAAAGAGCACAATTACTGAAGGGTTATTAATAATGGGGAACTGAAAATGCAGCAAAAATCATTTGAACCCACAGACCTCTGCGGTGCCCTACAAGACAGAGCCACCAGCCATGAAATTATTTCCTTTGACTTTGAAAACTTCTAGAAGTCGTCATCAAAGTACTCAGACTGCGTTAGCCGTTTAACCCATTACGATTCGCATGGCTTATCAAAGTGAGACGTGTGGGGTCGTGTGGCGTAGCGGCAGAGTGCGCGACTCGGAAGCAAGAGTCCCGGGTTCGAGTCCTGACATGCCACCGATCTTGTGCCCTTGGGAAAGACACTTTACACGACTTTCCTCACTTAGCTCAGGTGTAAATGAGTACTGTCCTGTCATGTATTTGTCCGCTGTGTTGGTGGCGGCAATAATATAAGTTGACAAAACTTGAGTGTGTCGTCACCACGTCTGGTGATTACATGTTGGAATAAATTTTAAAAAAGTGAGACGTGCGTATCACCCCGTGATTATGCGTAAAAGGCCATGTTGATTTGATTATCTGGATGACATCCTATGGGAACCCCAAAACTGATGCGAGCGTGCGAATAAGGAAAAGGCCCCCCCCCCAAAAAAAAGTTGCTTTCATTATGAAATCTACTAAATTTTGAAGGTTGAACAAAAGACACAGAGTATGGTTTGGCGAATTATCTAGTCTTCAAATTCATTTCTTTACATTTTCGTCTTTTTCGTTTGATTTTGGCATTCTACGACATTGGAATTCTACTTCAAGATTAGAAAGTATATAGATTCTTTAGGGCTAAAAAATATTTATGGCTTCATCACTATGTGGTGAAGACATGTTGTTTTTCCTCATGTTTCTTCTCCTCCTTTTTTCCCTGCCATTTCTTTAAATTGATACATCTTGAAAATCAACAGTTTGCATTGTGCAATTAAAAATCCTAGCCAATAATGTAGGGGATAGCTATCCAACTGCTGTCACTTCATACTATAGTTATATCAATGTAAAGAATTGTTTCCCTTGTGTTTCTCCTTCTTTCCCTGCCATGTCGTGAAATGTGGTGAAGCCATCCGCTGCATTTGCTCCAAAGCAAATATCGGCCTTTCTAGTTTTGCCTGTATCTTGCCGATTGCGATCGCTTTGGACAAGTCTCCTCTATCTTTGGAGAGAAGGCGGTCGTTATGTCCTGATGACCGGCTTATAGAGGTGTTCGCTTGAGCACGTTTGGCTCTATTTAAAACCTGTGGCGACGACGGGTCTACATCAGCCACTTAGTACAGAGTACAGGCAATCTTCAATTAGCTCACGCACCAACAACTTCCGCGCGAAACTATTAAAGAATCCCGCCGACTGCGAGGTACAGATTTGAAGGGCAAAAACGGTGTTGAATTTTTCAATAGTTACCATCGCCTGGAAGTTCTTCGGGGTGCCGGTCACGACGAGGTTGCTGGTGCCCCTCATACCCTGGTGATTTCTAGGGATTCTTTTTTTTAATATTCCAACATGTAATCACAAGACGTGGTGACGGCACACTCAACTTTTTGCAACTTATATTAATGCCGCCTCCAATACAGAGGACAATACAATACTACAATTTTCATCTGAGCGAGGTTAGTAAAGTCGTGTAAAGTGCTTTCCCAAGGACACAAGATCGGTGGCATGTCAGGACTCGAACCCAGGACTTCCTGGTTCCGAGTCGAGCACTCCAGTCGCTACGCCATACGACCCCAGGACGATTCTTGGTTGAGGCCGTCTGGGTGTAGAATTCTAGAGGATTTTCTGATGAAGACTAATAGAATAAAAAGTCGAAACCGGTAAAATTGACTGTCTCAGCCGTCATTCTATGACGAACTCTTGACTATACCTTCGCCTAGGTCTGGAAGGTTATGGTATCCGGTCAATCAATCAATCAATCAATCAATCAATCAATCAATCAAATGGTTTATTTGTAAAAACAAAACAAGACCTTGTAGCCATAGGCTAAATTGTGTCTTGCTGTACAATTTGATTTGACATATATTGACACATTAAAATTGCTAAGTTATTCAATAATAAAATCCATGTCATTATACATTAAATACCTAAGAATAACAGTTTCAATTTC
>NW_017804276.1:1669273-1704233 GCF_001625305.1 Branchiostoma belcheri | reverse complement strand
AATTGATTTGACATATATTGACACATTAAAATTGCTAAGTTATTCAATAATAAAATCCATGTCATTATACATTAAATACCTAAGAATAACAGTTTCAATTTCAACATTAAAAACTAACAATTACAGACATATATGAAATACTAACACAATAATATACAAAGTAAAAAGATAAGACTAGAGGACAGACTAACCACCCTAGAAGTACGATACACATTATTTGGAGGAATTGTTCAATATGCGAACCAGGTATGGTACTGGAGAGTTCTTATATCTGTTGTTCCTGTATTTAGTAGTTTTTAGCCTTTCAGAGTTCCTTGTGTGTCTTCCTGAGAGTTCACCCACCTTAGGAGGTAGGAGATCAGGGTTCAGTTTTGTAGCAAATTTAAGACATAGGTGTTCTTTCCTGTCCTTCAATGACTTGAGTCCTGTTAACTGCAGGGCTGAGTCATTTAAGGATTGTGCACAAAGCTCTAGTGGTTGGGGCAGGCTGTCTTTGGGGCTTTAATAGTTTTCCTCCGCCCAGTACAGCACACCGCCCGGCAGGAGTTTTACGCCTATAGGAGCTTTGCTAATAGAGTTTGGCACACCAGGAGTTGATTTCGCCCCACCACGGCGTGCCCCTAGTCGATCGTAGTTGGCCTAATCAAACTCTCGCCGTGAAAAACGTACCGGGGGAACCTAGCTCAGGCGGGCGGGAAAGGGCTCCTGCAGACCCGAAGAAAACCCGCCCAGCCACGATAGACTGGGTACGATGTTATAAACATCTCTCTATTCACAACCCCTTTTAAGTGGTCTTGTTAAGGCCACAGCAAGTTATGTTTATGGATGACATCAGCGCGCGCATTGATTTTCGTCTGATTCTGAAAAAGAAACAAGACATTTTGTTGCCCTCTGACAGTGGTCAAGTGCAGAAATTGGGCAAAGATGTCTGTTGCCATGCCGGAACGTTGATGGCCGATAACTATGAAGAGAGGAGACAAGGCAAGGCTATGATTTTGATGATGTTTTATCTTTAACTTTGATGCAGTGATGTATTTCATTCCTTTTATATGTGATGTTGGCTGTGTATATATCTTCCCACTGAATCAAAACCATTTTTACGATGATTAAAAACTTGTATTTTTCAGTGAGAAATAGGTGCTATAATAATTGGTAGTAAACCTAGCGCAATATAGATATCATTATGATTTCAAAATTTGAAAATGTTGGAATCTTGTTTCTTCGGCCCGCCTTGTTTTTTTTCGCCCTATCGCATTAGATTTGGAGTCTGCGAAGGATTCCATCCATAAAATTTAATTGGTGTGGCCTAATGTGCCCTGAGCTTGATATTTAGTCAAGCTGAAAGTAATTTCCCGTTGATTAGATCTGTTTCCACCGTGGGCGTTCTTTGGATCATATATGGCGCCAGTACTTTGATATAATAACACAGCAGTAGCGGCAGTTGATGATTTGATCAGAATTTACTTGCACAGTAAATTGTTCAAAGTAACCTTATTTATCACTTAACCCAAACCATTTATGATAGGAAAAATACACCATTAGGGCTTTGATGTGATTTGTTCGTGTGATTTGAACTGCGCATGCTTGAGGTCAAAGGTGACGGCAAAGCAAATACATAATGTTTACCTCGCATATGGTCTGCTCTGTTAATTCCTACTCAAGGTAGCAGAACACAGTTTTCGCCCTATAGGGATTCCTATAGTTAAGCACCTCGAGGTGACTCACTTCGACGCGGTAAAATTATAGTAGGGTGCACTATTGAATCACGGCCAACTAATATGTTGAAATATACGGTATATTCTACAAAATAACTGAAAACCAAAAAAAGTTATCGTTTTTTTAACATAATGACGACCACTTTGATTTGGCCCTCTATCGGGGTCAACGGAACTGCAGCCGGCTCACCCTGGAACGTGGTTGCGTAATGCCGCGCATTTATACACGAACAGGGAAATCTTCACAATCCAACTCATACTGTGTACAAGCCGATACCTTTCCTTACCACACAGTGCAGTTCATTCATGGCTACCTCTAACATAAGTCGCTTTAGACAGGATGCGAGAGGTTTGTCTGCACTACTTTCTATACCCGCGTCATAGACTCCTGGGGTCGCGGATTTACTGTGTTCTGCGACCTCAAACACTTTCATATATATGGTGTCAACTACATGTAATATTATGATACAACAAAAATACATTGGGGTCGTGTGGCGTAGCGGCAGAGTGCTCGACTCGGAACCAAGAGGTCCCGGGTTCGAGTCCTGACATGCCACGGATCTTGTACCCTTGGGAAAGGCACTTAACACGACTTTCCTCACTTCACTAGGGTGAAAATGAGTATTGTATTGTCCCCTACATTGGTGGCGGCATTAATGTAAGTTGAAAAACCTGAGTGTACCGTCACCACGTTTTGTGATTACACGTTGGAATATGAAAAAATACATGTAATAAGGGTACGATAACATAACGTCATAAATTACAATAGGGGGTACAAGGCTTGCTTGTACGTAGAAAATGGAACATAATGATATAACGTAACTATTAACAAGTAATACAACGTAAAAGAAAATGATGAACTTGATAATACAACAAAACTTACTTGAACGTAGGTAGTGGAATATAATTAGTATAAAATAAATGGTGAGATGGAAGAAAGTTGATTTTGAGAAGGATCCTTTATGTTAGGCCATGTTGATTTGATTATATGGATGACATCCGCGCGCGCATGAATTTTCGGCCGTTTCCAAAAAAAAAAAAGTTTTCAACCATACTGTAAATCGTACAAAACAGTTGCAAAATGAGAAAAAATATACCATAAGTTACAAAAAAAATTAATAAAAACTATACCAATGTCGTAGAATGCCAAAATCAAACGAAAAAAGACGAAATTGTAAAGAAATGAACTTGAACACTAGATTATTCGCCAAACCATATTCTGTGCCATTTGCTCAACCCTCATGACCACGTAGATTTCATAATGAAAAGTAACTTTTTTTTGCAAAACTTTTTTTTTTATTCGCACGCGCGCATCAGTTTTGGGGCTCCCGGAGGATGTCATCCATATAATCAAATCAACATGGCCTTAGTTGGTGTGGTTGTGTATTCTGGAGAGCCGTGCTTTGTAAATGAATTTCTTAACATGCCTGTCTATAATCGACTCCCAAGGGCCATAGTATCTAAGAAGAAAGTGTTTTTTCGAGTCGATTGCGGAGCGCGGTGTGTTGAAAGTCTGACCTTTGCCACCATTAAAGAAAGGCGGGTGTGAAGAAGGTCAGACAAGGTCACGTAGGTTGTTGAAGCAGGTGTCAGGGGTGCCAGAGGATACGGTGCAAGTTTACGGAATACAGTGCAATTTTACTAGTATACTGTATACTAATACGGGTATACACTGTTTACTAATACGATTGCACTGTATTCCGTAAAATTGCACTGTATACTAATACAGTTCATGCAACCCTCAGAGGAACTCACTGGAATTCTGCCGGCCAAAGTATCTGGAACGAGAGTAACTCGCTCAACTACAGGTGGGCACCCATACCTTGTTAAAGTGCAAAGATCCAATACTCAGCTTCACATGTCCTCATATGTACCAAGGACTAGCAGGCTGTGGAACTCCTTACCAGCCTCGGTCTTTCCCCACAGTCCTAATATGACTAAGTTCAAGACTGCTGTAAACAGATTCTTGTTGAACTCTTAAAGATTTTCTACTTGATGACAATTATGTGCCATGCAATTATGTATTATGTATAATGTATTTGATAGTTTGGGATGGAAATGCGCTGTGTACTCAAGCAAGGGGACTGATATGATATTATTTTGAACCGAAAATCATCGATATACGATGTTAAGATCAGGTTCACTTTGCACTGATTAGAAAAAAATAATATTGTACTGTATACCGTAAAAGTACACTGTATTTCGTAAAATTGCACTGTATACTCTGGCACTCTTTGGTGTACTCTGGTGTGGTACTGGGTGAATAATTAGTGTTGATGACAGTCACTCCATTAAAGCGATATTGCGTACGATTTTGCGACAAGACTGTAAATATAAATAATTAAGATTTTCTCATCTAGATTGTCATTTTCAATAACATTCAACATATTATAGCGTCACTATTTCCGGTGACTCAGTGCAGCGTAAGAAAAAGTTGCGACAGGCCCACTGTATTTTTAGGAGGCTCCTAAAAAGAATGTAAACAAACAAATGACAAACACAGGCACGAGCAGTTTTTCAGTACGTTCGACGCCACGACGTTGATATTTTATTCCCAAAATGTCATTATGAACCCAGGTAGGCTTATAGCAAAAGAAAATGTGTAAAACAACGATGATTGAAATACTGAAAATCTTACATAAAAAATATCGCTTTAAAAATATCGCCATTATGCCACCCTAGGGGGGCCAACCACTGTCTGTTGTTGTTGTTGTCATTGTTGTTGTTGTTGTCCTGAGGCCAAACCGGTGGCACAGGAAACTAAACAAGGACTGTTTGAACGCACAAAATATACGCCAAAAATGTGAAACAGTGACAGAAATGTACAGAAAAGTGATAGTAACTGTTGATGACACCAAAATTTAGTATAATCAGAAGATTTCAAATTTTTGCGTAAAAGGTTACATAATGGGCCTTTCCAGGTATCGTCAGCGAGGCGGGATGTTATGTAAGTGTTAATATATAGTCGTTACCTGCCCTTTTAGTACATCAGTGAAAGATTAAGCCCGTTGTTGAGTAAGTGCTGCAGGTACCCCCATATGGCTTAAATGGATTATTATGTACGTACATCACACAACGCTGCCTCGCACCATTACCTTGAAGGTGATCATAACCTTCACATATGCACAAAATGCACGATTTCTAGAGATGTCTGTTAATTGAATAGATGAATAAATATATAAATGGTTTATTTGACATAAAACTAAGACAACATTGCAGCCTGATGATGCAATGCTTTGTACAAAAGGCTGAATTACGTAGTTTTAGGGAACACACAAAATGTCATTACTATTTACAAAAATGAATACCTTTATTGTACAAAAATACCCCACTGGGTTAAGTACAAAGGAGTCGCTTCTGCATACAAACAAATATACATGACTAAGCTAGTGCTAGCGCTATATTATATTATCTACGTAAATTCGAATTCTCTTCGTTTCTCTGTGATAATGAAAATATAATAGCATTCTTGTGTAAGGATTAGAGGTTTGCCTAAGTTCATTAAAAAGGTGAACTTGTATGTATTACTTAAGTTTATGAAATGGGGAAAATACGATGTTATCAATCTATAAAGTTCAATTATTTCAATAAGTTTTAATTGTACAGGCTACATTCTACGAGGAAATAATGTTCATCTTCTATCTAATCTAAAATTACAGTATCGACAAGTCCTTTGCGTTTACGTCTTTAATTAACCGTCACGTCAAAATAGATACAAACAATTAATATTATGATCATTGATTTGTTGTGATTTGAATTATTGTGTTAGGGATGGCTCATTGCATTGTATGTATGTTGTTTTGATATATGAATTTAAAAAGTCAATATTTTAGTCATGTATCTACATACTGAGTTGAAACCATACCTTCCCAAGGTATATTGACCCACATGGAGCAAAAATTCTGACGGAAAATGGTTACTGGAAGGGCCCTTGGCTGATTTTAAGAGTACCACGCAAAAAATAAAGGACTAATCTTGGGGCTCGTTTCTGTAGTTTTAGATGCCCAAAGTATCAAATACTAATTCAAATGTGCTAATGTGAATCAGTATGTGTCAATATCACAAAGATTGCCTGATTCAGAATATTTCCAGTTTTGCTGCTCTGAAATCGCATTGGATGCCCTGAATTAACCGTCACGCCAAAATAAAACGTGGGCGAAATAGATTCTTCTGTGATTTGTTTGAAGTACTTGAGGTAATTAAAGTTTGACGGCTCACTGCTTAATAAGGACAGACACATGTTAGTGACAGATGAACTGCTTTTAAAGGCATCCAGTGCAGGTTTTAGGGTTTGGAAACCAGATTTGTCAAAGTCAGTATTCTAATGATTATGATCAATGATTTGTCATGATTTAAATTACTATGATTATTGTTATGATCAATGATTCGTTATGATTGTTATGATTATTGATCTAATCGATTTTTGGTTATGATTTAAATCATTGTTAATGATTATTGTTATGATCAATGATTTGTTACGATACAAAATACTGTTATGATTAAAGTTATGATCATTGATTTGTTGTGATTTGAATTATTGTGTTAGGGATGGCTCATTGTATTGTATGTATGTTGTTTTGATATATGAATAAAAAAAGTCAATATTCTAGTCATTTTTCTACATACTGAATTGAAACAACACTATCCCAATGTATATTGACCCTCATGGAGCAAAAATTCTGACGGAAAATGGTTAATGGAAGGGCCCTCGGTTGCTTCATAGGGTACCACCCAGAAAATAAAGGACGAATCTTTGGGTTTGTTTCTGTAGTTTTCAATGCCAAAAGTATTAAATACTGATTCAAAAGTGCTAATGTGGGACAGAATGTGTCAATATCATACAGATTGCCTTATTCAGAATATTTCCAATATGATTTAAAAGAACACACTGTGTTACCTTTGATGCTATAATTGTAATACGACGCAAAATTCAAAGATATGATTTAAAAAACACAATAAAACGTAAAACAATTGGATTTGTGTGACCATTGATGTTATGATTTGAATACGACGCGCGAAAATATGATCTAAAAGAATAAATCAAACAAAAAGGTAAAACAATTGGATTTGTGTCACGATTGATGTTATTAGTTGAACACAAATCAATGCACGATTCAAAAACAAAACACACTAAAACGAAAAACAATTGGATGTGTGTTACCATTGATGTTATAATAGTAATACGATGCACAATTAAGAAATATGATTTAAAAGAGAAACATAACAAACATGGCAAGTAGCTCTTTCAGGAATCTATTTTTATTTATTTATTTATTTTATTTTTATTTTTATTTGCGCATGCATATAAAAACAACACTTAAAGTAAATATAATACACGACTGAAACAAAATATAGAATAATTACCTATACAAAATTGATGTGCTGGAGGCGGAATAAATGCATCAACGCTTATTCTTGTCCTCCTCCATTATAATTACAAGAACATAATTAACAATAATAATAACACTGAGAAATGTAAGTAAACAACTTATGAAAAAAAACAATAAACAAGCTCATTTCCCACAACAAAATTAAAGGTAAATATTGCAAACTTAAAGAACGAAAGAAATATTCAACAATCAGATTTGGTAAAATAGGTAATTCAGGTCTGTTTAGATAATGTGTGTAGGTGGTCTGTCTACTATAGGGGATTAGGATGACTGATGAAATATGTTTTCAGTCTACTCTTCAGGCCACAGCAAGTAATTTTTATGGATGACATCGGCGCGCGCATTAATTTTCGCCTGATATTGGAAAAAACAAGAAATTTTGTTGCTTTCTGACAGTGGTCAATATGCCGAAAATGGGCAAAGATGCCTGTTGCCATGCTGGAAGGTGGATGGCAGATAACTATGGAGAGAGGAGACAAGATAAGGCTTTGATTTAATGTTTTGTTTCTTACTTTCATGCAGTGATATGTGATGCTGGTTGTGTATATGTGATGTTCCCACTGAATCAAAACCATTTGTACAATGATTGAGTCAAAATTTTAGATTGTAGGAACCTTGTTTTTTTAGATTAGATTTGGAGTCTGCGGAGAATGTCATCCATAAAATTTACTTGCTGTGGCCTAAACATTAATATTTGCCGGGTCAGTGAGCGCGAACTCTAATGGAAAGGGGCTGCTACTAAGAATTTTAAGTATTTCTATGAATTCCCAAAACCTGCATATTGTCTAGACAATGAGTAATATTCACCACAATTATTAACATGGCTAGGAGTTATTCATATACTTCATATTATCCCCATATTTCAGACTACACAAATCATTTTCACAATACTACAAAGCTCTCATTTCTCAACGTTAGTAATTAACCCGGGTACCATTTAGGATTAACACAGCTTTTTTCTTATAACAGTGATTTGATTTGATTTGTTCGTGAAGCTTTATACGTATTAAGGCATATAAGAGCTACCCAAATGGCTAAAGGCTATTGCGAAGGGTTGTTCCTTGCGACTGAACGTAAGGCCACAGCAAGTAATTTCTATGGATGACATCCTCCGTTGACTCCAAATCTAATGCGAGCGGGCGAAAACAAACAAGGCGAGTACACTAAGCACAATATATACCTACATCGTTTCCAAAAAAAGTAAATCGTACAAAACAGTTGCAAAATGAGCAAATATATATCGCAAACTAGAGAAGAAACATTTGCAAAGCAAATCCATAATGTTTACCTTCGGGCATGGTCTGCTCTGTTAATTCTTACTCAAACACATTCACATACATGTACTACTAGTATATGGTCACAGGAGCAGAGCAGACCATGAAATTGCAACATTATGTAACCCAACACCAGTCACTATGGTGACAGATGTCAACAAATCGTGGCATTGGTCAGGTCATAGGTCACTGTTTGGAGAAGAAGAAGAAACTGAGCAAAAACAATATGTTTTCCTTCGGTAAACATAAAAATGGAAAATGATACCAATGTCATAGAATGCCTAAATCAAACGAAAAAAAGAAAATGTAAAGAAATGAATTTGAAGCGTAGATTATTCGCCATACCATACTCTGTGTCATTTGTTAAACCTTTATGACCACGTAGATTTCATAATGAAAGCAACTTTTTTTTCAAACTTTTTTTTTTTATTCGCACGCTCGCATCAGTTTTTGGGTTCCTAGATGTCATCCATAGAATCAAATCAACATGGCCCAATCTACCTTACCATAGAGTCTATATATAACAGTATGGTATATATAACATATGTATGTTTAAGCCATGCACAATATTGAGACACAACATTCAGTTATTCCCATCCGACATTCTCATGAACATCAATCAATCATGACAACTAAATTATTTCTTTATTTCTTTATTTCTTTTTTCTTTGCCTCTGTGTTTCATGGTCCTCTAAAATTATTAGACCGGTGACAAATGTTTATATAATGAAGTGCTATATGGGCTTTTTAAAATCGAGTGTGCTACACGGTCTCTGATGCTTAGCTTTTTTTTTTCATCCAGGTCAACTCACGTGTCGGTGGCGTTCATCCATAAGTGAATTGGTCACGGGACCAATCAGCATCCAGTATATATATAACCGTTACCATTCAAAAGACACAGATTGGTCACGGGACCAATCAGCATCCAGTATATATATAACCGTTACCATTCAAAAGACACAGATTGTGCTTGAGCCTCCTCCACACCGTTTGCGCCCTGCCCAGTAGTAGAGCTTTAGTGGTGACTACTTCAGCATACGTATAGCCTACATTTCAGGGTAAGTGTTGGGGCTCGTTCACATACGTTGTAAGATCGTGGCACAACCTAGAACTGGGGGTATCATTGTGATATGTGTCCGGCAAAATTTATCTGTCGTGTGTTAGGGGAAAAGCTTTATTCATTGGCAATTGTCGGAGGTTGCTTTTGCTTGAAATATTCCACGGCAGAAAAATCGCTCGAAGATCGTACGAAGAATATGGCCAATATGTTACTTATATTTCGACCTGTAGAATGACTTTTTTTCTACGCTCACCGTGTTACAGTTATCTTTTAATGACTGCAAACCACGTTTTGTTTTCTGTGTCTTAGGCTTGATGCTTATCAATATTTTTCGTAGGTTTCCAGGTTTTTTTTTAGTAGAATGTATCCACTTTTCGCTGGCCAAAAGCTGGGGGTTTGGGGGGTCTTCAGGGTCTTAGGGATCTTTTATGTGCTATTTTCTGATTGCATATAGATAACTTAGCCGGCCTGGTTGAACTGGGCTGATCAGAAAACAGCCGAAGACTACCAAACTCCCAGTTCTACATGTATACGCCTGCTATGGAGGGTTTATCAACTGTTTCTTGACAGAAATGCTGTACAGAAATGAAAATGATTTCATTTGGGATTGCGAAAATTCTATATACGCCTGATGTTCTATCGAATTTGCCGCTTGTACTAGCAGGGCTGGCTGCGTTTTTCTCTCCCCTTGCCTGTTGTATACACGGTATTTTAGGTTGCACGCATTAATATAATTAATTGCGGTTAATCCAGAAGCGTACAGGTATTGGCACATTTTTTCTTGTTTACGGTATGAGTAATAATAAGGCATTTTTCTGTCTTCCAGTGACACCCACTGCAGGTTTCTTTTCATTTCCGTGACACTAGCCCCTCTTTCATAATTGTTCATACAGAATCTTGCAGCTTGATTCTGTACCCTTTCCAGTTTGTCTTTGTCTTTCTTTGTCCTAGTCTAGATGTTGAAATACGTCGCCATACAATCCCCTTAGTTGTTCCAATACATTCACAACAACCCAATATACTACCCGAAGGTCTGAAATCTCCAAAGTTCTGTTACTCATTGCATGTTTAAAATACCTTGTAATGAAATACATATCCTTGTTTCTTTTGTCCAAGCCATATTCATTGTTGATGAAAAATCACTATCGATATAAAAAGAGACACCCTGGAGCTGCTTTTGCAGAGTACAGCATCTAGTTTATGGGTATGCAAGCTTTTTCCGCAATTTTACCCACGTCTTTTACAAAGTGATCCATTTTTTTTCCAAAGAACGGTGGATACCTTGTGAGAGATTGCAGCAGAAATGACTACCTCAATATCAAGGTTATGCTTTCAAGGGCTTTGCATTGTCGGTTAAAAGCTGTAAACGGGTTTTCAGTGAATAAAACCGCGGATCATAGCCACATTTTACAAAGAGTTTTGTGGACTCTTATCATGATGTGTATCGATAAAACATGGTAGTTCTGGAGAAAATGGAGCGCCTAGGGTTACAATTATTGAGGAAGCGTGGAGAAAAAGACCGGGTAGAGTACTATAAATAGGATAACTCGTCAAGTCTTTATGAAGCAGGTAACAATGAGTTCATTTTCAATGCACGAAGGATGGCCAGCTTGTAGACAATTTTTCACCCTTGCTGTTTTGTATGTAGCCTGGGTGCCATCCGTTTTGTAACGGGCTCCTTGCACTATGGGTCAGCGAGTACAAAAAAGCCCGTTTCAAAATGGATGGGTCCCAGGCTATTTTGTATGGACAATTCAAGATGCCTCTTTAGAACATGTACTGAGCCACTGCATTTAGGCATGTTCTTGGATATGCAAGAATGGGCAGAACATGAGATAGTAGATTATTATTCAACGAGAGCAACCAAGCGTGCATCCTCCAGCAGTGAGTGATGATGGTACACCAGTACAGGCCGAAACAAGAATTCAGAGATCTCATACCTCCATGAAATATGTAGAGTTATGTAAATGTTTTGGGGGGATTTGTCTCTTTGATTATGGAAATAAAGTGGTGACTAACATAATCTAATTAAGTTTACCGAAGGAAAACATTTTGTTTTTACTCAGTTTCTTCCTCTTCTTCTTCTCCAAACAGTGACCTCTGACCTGACCAATTGCAATGATATGATTTGTTTACGTCTGTCAACATAGTGACTGGGGTTGGGTTACATAATGTTGCAGTTTCATGGTCTGCTCTGGTCCTGTCACCATATACTAGTAGTACATGTATGTGAATGTGTTTAAGTAAGAATTAACAGAGCAGACCATGTCCGAAGGTAAACATTTGCATTTGCTTTGCAAATGTTACTTCAGAATCTCTAGTTTAATTTAAGGTTATCTTAACCCAAATGTACACTATTTTGCGTGTGAAATTCCTATATCCTTTGGCAATATTTCATTTGAACATATCCTCATTAATTACGTTAATGACCTCTATATATTAACATGATATATGCATAGTGATGTCACAAGCCATAAAAATTCAGCGTAAGAAATCACAGACTGTTCTCATTAATTATGCAACTCGAGTTATTATTAGCCTGAATAGTATCTGTTGTTTTTCCACCTGCCATAGATTACATACATTACATGTATGAAGTTCTATTATGTAAAAAACCTGTAATTACAAAATTTAGCCCTGAATTATGCAAATTAAAACCTCATTTGCATAATTTGATAAGTAAGTCTTTCTATAAGCGTTTCTATAAGACATTACAACACTCACTGATCATGCATGATTTTTGCACAATTATTATTACACACTAACATGCCTGGTTACCTTCAAACATTTTAACTGTCAAAACCACCTCCCACTCTCAAGCAACCGTGGTCACTCTGGAATCAAAACATACAAATTCCACTATACCGGGGCCACCCAAAACAATACGTTCGTCCCGGAAGCAAATAGACAATCTCTGAAAAGCTTTGGGAAAACTTGTTACCGTGGGTCAATCTAGTGGTCAAAGAACAACTTGTCGGTCGTGTGGGGTCGTGTGGCGTATCGTCAGAGTGCTCGACTCGGAACCAAGTGGTCCCGGGTTCCAGTCCTGACATGCCACTGATCTTGTGCCCTTGGGAAAGGCACTTTACACGACTTTCCTCACTTCGGTCGGGTGAAAATGAGTATTGTATTGTCCCCTGTGTTGGTGGCGGAATTAATATAAGTTGAAAAATCTTGAGTGTGCCGTCACCATGTCTTGTGAATATATGTTGTAATAAAAATTAAAAAAGACCAATTTCATCTGCGTATTTTAAAGTAAGACGTCCTGTATGTGTAGTAGATACAGGCTTGCCGTTTGGTTGGCAGTACTTCTGAGTTTTGACACATACTCAGAAACGGCCTTTGATTCTACAGTCTGTTAGATATACGCTAAATCAGTGTACCGAAGAAATTGAAGATAATTGAGTTTTGTCGGCTTGTTGTCAGTACCGGAGAACCAGAGCACACACACACACGCATATGGTGATACCAGCTGCTGTTTTAATTATAAATGACTTTACTTCACGCAGCTTACTGCCTACTGACAGCAGATACCGATCTCTCTAGTGAGTTTTTGGCGAGAGTTAGAAGTTCTTGAAAATTCATCCCCGTTTCAAATGTACCTATTCCAACAACGCGCGCACATTGTGGCGCCGTGCTTGAATGAGAAAAGATACCACAGGCAAGAAATGAATTACCTTTTCCAACAGAGCTTACTTCTGTGTTTCCAAATGCTCCGCGAAGTAAATGAGAATGTGTTCGCGAGATCGACTTCAATTTTGCGGGGTTCCTTGCGGGTATGCACGATGGGCTGTACGGGCGCAGTTTTGTTATGGAGGGGGTTTACTTGCGAAGCGTCCTCGCCAAGGTGGGTAGTTGTGATAAATGGATAGCTATAAACCTGCAATAGTCTCTCTCTCTCCGTCGTTAAGAAACAGGCAGCCAAAATGCAAAGCTTTCTGGCTGCCGTAGGATTCTGAAGTTAACCATGAAGCGTGATAAACTACAATTTACGACAAAGTGGACTTCATATTCTACCTTGTTTAAAATACAAAATTGGCGAGTTCTTTGCTCCAAGAGGTGATATTGTAGAGTAGGTTCATTCCAGAGTTCTAACCAGGCCTTTTTAGTATAGGGGCCCCCTGTGCTATAATTTTGAACCCTATGCTGTCTTTCAACCAGCATAGGGGTATTTTTGGAGGGAGAACCTTCATAAATCTTGCAAAAAAGATGACAATATAACTTTAGAATGAAGCTATAGCAAAGGGAAAACCTTAACTTCACAAAATCTGTTCCTCATTTAACAAGAAATAGTGTCTCAGGGGGTCATAAGTTTCAAAATATTTCGGCTCGATGCGCGATTTGCGCCACGAAAGTTGCTCTTCTGTACCTGAACCCTATGCTATGAAAAAAAATCCTGGCTAGAACTCTGTATTCCACAAGCTAACTGACATCTTTCACACCGCAGTCGTCCTTCTGTAAGACATCTGGAGCCGCATAGTTTTTTATTCAACCTGTCACAACCGGTTTCGCCCTATAGGCTTCTTCAAGTGTACAGAGGCTAAATGACGTCTAAACGGGGACTATGCGGCTCCAGATGTCTTACTGAGGGGTGACTGTTATGTGGTAGATGTCGGGCAGCCTGAGGATTCAATCCGCTCTACTATATACAGTCTCCGCACGTGAATAGTTAGTTTCATTAGGTTGGTAAGTCACTAAGTAAAGAGACTCTTTTTACACAACCGAGTCTTTTATTCAGCCGACGTTTCTGTGACCGTCTGTCACCTTCCTCAGGGCAATTCTGACTGGTTTACATTGCACTGCAGTACTGACATACCTACCAAAACACTTCAATTCAGTTCGTAATGTCAACATGGCATGGCTTTGTACAGGTTTTAATTGAGTTTTCCCAATCAAATTCCAACAGCCAATAAGAAAGAAGAATAGAGGAAAGCTGCATGCCTATTGCTTGCTCTGCATGCCATTCTGATGACTCATGCCCAAATATAGTAACGCACTGCTGTAGTACATTTTCTCCGTGCGTGAATAGTTCCATCAGGTTGGTAAGTCACTAAGTAAAGAGACTCTTTTTACGCAACCTAGTGTTTTATTCAGCCGACGCTTCGGTGACCGTCTGTCACCTTCCTCGGGGTAATTCTGACTGGTTCACATTACACTGCAGCACTGATATACCTACCAAAACACTTTAATGTAGTTCATAATGTCAACGTGGCATGGCTTTGTACAGGAGTTGCATTGAGTTAACCCAATCAAATTCCAACAGCCAATCAGCAAGAAGAATAGAGGAAAGCTGCCTGCCTATTGGTTGCTTGCTCTGCATGCCATTCTGATGACTCATGCCCAAATATAGTAACGCATTGCTGTAGTACATTTTCTTCGTCCGTGAATAGTTTCATCAGGTTGGTAAGTCACTGAGAAAATAGTTTCTTTTTACACAACCAAGTCTTTTATTCAGCCGACGTTTCGGTGACCGTCTGTCACCTTCCTGAGGACAATTCTGAGGTGTCACTGCTATAGATACATCCCCAAACGTACAATATTTACATACACATTCTCGACTGTGTAGTACTCACATATATCTCATAGAGTCAACCCTTTTCACTAAAGTCTGTGGCCGTTGAGAGAGTGATGAGCGACTAAGTAAATGTCAGATCACTCAACGAATTTCCGCAGTTACATTTATCTAACAGTGCACTTGGCTATTCAAGTTTCTCCTACATACATATTTGTATACAGTGCAAGTCAACAACCTGTACCGCAGAAAACCAGTACAATATTACATCGGTCAGTACTCTACATGATGAATGATCATGTTTTTCACCAAACTTGTGTAAATGTCACGGAGTTCACGTTATAGAGATATTACCGATGGAGATCCTAACGACTGGCCGCCAGGCACGACCGTAGCGCCGCCGGGGCTCATCTACTCAGTCCTCTCGGTGTTTCCAGCGTTCATTTTACCGGGTTGTTATTGTCCATCAGCCTAGCGCTGTAACTTAGGCCATGTTGATTTGATTATATGAATGACATCCGCGCGCTCATGAATTTTCGACCGTTTCCAAAAAAAGTTTTCAACCATACTGTAAATCGTATAAAACAGTTGCAAAATGAGCTAATATATACCGTAAGTTGGAAAAAAAACATAGGAAAACGATACCAACGTCGTAGAATGCCAAAATCAAACGAAAAAGACGAAAATGAATTTAAAGACTAGATTATTCGCCATACTCTGTGCTATTTGTTCAACCTTCATGACCACGTAGATTTCTACAATAATGAAAACAATTAACTTTTTTTTGCCAAACTTTTTTTATTCGCACGCTCGCATCGGTTTTGGGTTCCCAGAGGATGTCATCCATATAATCAAATCAACATGGCCTAAATAACAGTGCGCTACAAACAGCGGGTATATATATAGATATCAGTTTCCTACACCACTAACTTAGGGCAATTGTTTCAGTGTGGCTATTGTGGGCTTCAGTTCGGTTCTCACAGGCGTTTTGACCTTTCCTAAAAGGCGCAGGTAACCATCGATGTAGTTTTATCTTTATTTCCCAGGTGAGAAACCTCCGACACGGAGAAATGTGTTACTCAGCGATGGCCTATTCACGTAAAACAGTGCCAGCAATCACCCGTGGTGAGTGGTGGGCGGCTTTTAGCTGATGATATAACGATGTTCACAACAGGTGGTCGGAACTGTACAGAGGGGGGAGGGTGGAATAACATGCCATAGAGAGAGGGATAGCTACTCTCCAAGCAGATGTTGATGGGGGAAGATCGTTACCTTTTTACCTTCGCCAAGAAGGTTATGTTTTCAGTAGAGTTTGTCCGTCTAAATGAAGACCTAGTTTGCATAATTAATGGATTTCTACTATTTGCAGCCGCTTCCTGAAGTCTGGTGGAGGCCATATTCATTGAGAATTTAGACTTCACTTCATGTGGCTATACAGATACAGATACAGGATGTACAAAATGACTAATAAACTGGTGGACGTACCAACTACTAAGTTCCTAATAGCAGCCCAGAATTCGAAGAGAACGAGAAATAGCCATGTCTTCAGTACCAGAGTTATCAACCAAGGATTGAGGTGTTCAAGAATCCATTCTTTCCTAGAACTATTGCAGAGTGGAACTCACTGTCACCAAGTACAATAGGGGCATTGTCATTAGATAGCTTTAAACAATGTCTAGATCTAGAGTTAGATGTTCAAGGGTTAGGTGTAACAAGTCGATCGGTGTAATATAGCCAGCTGCCGCAGTACCTTATTTGTGAGTTACGCCGAAAGGCGGTTGTACCGGGTATACAGATACAAATGTGTACGTATGACCAGACCTGCGAGCCGCGCCCAGAAAAACTTCATATAATCTTCCGGACAAATTGCAACAGCCTAAATGTAAAGCTTACGGCTGTAACGGTTAGTTAGTGCTTAAAGCTAGCAATCGCGGGAAAATTGTCACCCGGGGGGCTCCGCTTATCAAGATCCATTACTGAATCCACCTTCAAGGTAGACCAAAGACCAAGTGAGCCTGGGATGGCTCAACAGGAGATGGAAGATGAGGAGACTACGTTTAAGTTCCCTTAAAAGCCTCCGAACGAAAAGTTAGCCATGTCTTAAAAGCTTTCTCTGGGCAGGCGGAAGAATATTCAAGGCACTTTCAAAGAAACGTAAGGTAGGATACGTATAGCAGAACTTTGCACTACAGCAAGTACATTTACAATGCCTTTAAGGCTGAAAGGCAAATGGAGAACCTATTCGTATCTACTGAAAGAGAGCGTAATAACCAGATTTACGTACACGTTTAAGAGGTGTATAAATACGGGAAAGACGTCATATCTAGGCACTATTTACGTATGCGTGAAATACCCTTTTCTTGCCGTGTATTTTACTGCCTTTGTAGCAAAATGTTCCTTATAAATGGTACAAAACCTCATGGTGTAGATAGCTCAATTTTATCACCGCTGCAAATCGCGTATCTTCACCAAATCTTTTTTTCTCACGTCTATGAAGTATAGACACCCAGGTAGGGCATAACGTATTACCATTACAAAATAAATCAAACAACTGAATAAATTCTCTGAAAATTCAGAGCATTTATCATTATACTTGATTTATTTGGTATAATTCTTCCGGGTGATACAATATTTGGGATTTCATTCCTTACGTTCTTGCTGAGATTTCTTTTTATTACTTTATGGCTTGGATTTTCTTTGTAGCTGGGGATTTTAAGTGAGAATGTGTACTGTGAACGGAAACATATGTACAGATTTTAAACCTACAGGCTTGCAATTTAATCTCACTGACTAAATCGCCCGCTGTTTCTCTACTCTTATTATATAGATGCATGAAACAGTATTTCCTGTGAGAGACATTAGACTTATCTTGGTTAAAACTTATTGCATTTCATAAATGGTGTTGTGTGAGAAAAATATATTGCCAATTTCTGCGGCGTTCACCTATTACGGTAAGTTCTGAGTTTATCCCTGCGTGAGGTACCAGCATGTGAAATCACGCTAATGGCGAAAGCGCACATTCCCTGCACGTAACACCACGCCTCAAAACGGCCCCGTCTCTGTAAGGCCACACCAAGTAAATTTTATGGATGACGTCCTTTGGACACCCTAAATCTAATGCGAGAGGGCGACAAAAAAAACAAGAAGGGCCCTAAAAAACAAGATGCCTAGATTAGAAATATACTAAAAGACGACAAATGTTAGGACACAAATTGAATGAGGTGACACAGTGTAACAAGCAAGAAGTCTTTTATTCATCATCAAAACAGCAATAAATCAGGTGGAACAGCAGTTGTCGTCCTGTGAGTTTGGGGAGATAGATGGAGCGGTCAGCAACTTTCTTCAAATGTGGCAGCATGTACCAAACTGAATTCCTAATGGAAGTCATGATTTCCTTGCTTGATGCTTTGGTCCGTACAAACCTATTTGCAGCACTGTCGTGACTCTTTGGTCATAGTTACAGGAAGCGGAATTTCTTGTTTGTTTTTTCTAGGAACAGGCCAAAATCAATGCGCGCGCGGACGTCATCCATAAAATTTACTTGGTGTGGCCTAAGACCTGTAGCGGAGAAATGGTAGGTAGCATTGTACCATAGAACCCTGGCCTGTTCACAATAACGGTATAGAAATAAGTGGCGGTGTAAAATGAATGTGCTTGACGAAGACCGCCCAGGGGTGCCAATATGTTTCACAACGTGAATGGTCGTCAAGACATTCTTCGCAGACGCTAAAATCATGCAATCGCCAGCAGGCAGCAAAATATGACTCATTATTCTTTCTTCATTGCAGATTTGTGGAATAGCTCTCTTTGCATACGAACAGTCACTGAGTCTTCACAAGAAAGGCGACGACAATGGCGTCTGTGGCATATGAGAAGATGTCGGCTTCGCAACTTTCAAATGTGACAGCTTTAGACTGGACAGCGACGGACAGCGCTTTAGATTCTTTCCTGTCCTCGGCAGCCGCTAGCTGCCTGCCGACCAACGCAACATGCCTGACGACAGCCAACGGGAACAACAACATCACCGCCGCCATGACACAGCACCAGCCGCCATTTTCCGACGCCGTGACCGCCATCTTGGCTCTCCTCATCACGGTGGTCATCCTGATGACCGTGTTCGGGAACCTGCTGGTCATCGTGGCCTTCTGGCAGACCAAGACCCTCCAGACCACCAGTAACTATTTCCTGATGAACCTGGCCGTGGCTGACCTGATGATCGGGCTGCTGGCCATGCCCCTCTACGCGCCGTACATTCTGACCGGGGTCTGGCCGCTGGGGCACTCCATGTGCGTGACGTGGTTGGCGTTAGACTACTGTTTCTGCTCGGCGTCAACTCTCAACATCATGGCGATCAGCCTGGACCGCTACCGCTGCGTCACTCAGGTAAAATATACCTTAAATCCTTATTAGTAGCACGCAGTCTTCTATGTGACTTTCTGAAAAGGTCATTGATCTACAGGAACAAGAATAAACTAGAGAAGAAACATTTGCAAAGCAAATCCATAATGTTTACCTTCTGGCATGATCTGCTCTGTTAATTCTTTCTCAAACACATTCACATACATGTACTACTAGTATATGGTGACAGGAGCAGAGCAGATCATGAAATTGCAACATTATGCAACCCAACACCAGTCACTATGGTGACAGGCGTCAACAAATCGTGGCATTGGTCAGGTCAGAGGTCACTGTTTGGAGAAGAAGAAGAAACTGAGCAAAAACAATATGTTTTCCTTCGGTAAACATAATCAGAGATTTCAGAGTTTCGAGAAGTGTGTGGGTTTTCGAGACTGTTTTGGAGCTGTGAAGGGCATGTAATGTCATTGGATATAATTACTTCCTACACTCAAACATGTAAACTCTCCCCAAACAAGCGCCTCCCAAAGCAATACTTCCGTCCCGATCACTCCATTAAAAACAGGGTGACGGTGTCAGTCACCATTGTTATCGGCAAAATGTTTATGTTGTGAAAAAGACGCTTTACTTCATATGTTTTCAAGCAAAATCTTTAATCATACCAAGGAGCTTAAAAATCTTATTGACCATACAGAAATCAGGGAATGAAGCAAACTATCCATGTGTATTACTGATGTAATTCGTCCTCCCCCAGGCTGTCAAGTACAAGCTCCACAACTCAAAGAACACCACGTATTTCCAGATGGGCCTTGTGTGGATCATAGCCTTTCTGCTGTACGGTCCCGCCATCGTGAGTTGGGAGCACGCCGCCGGAAGGAGACTCATCCCTCCCGGGAAATGCTTCGTACCCTTCCACGACAACTTCCCCTTCACCTTCACAGCCTCCCTGGTGGAATTTTTCACCCCTTTCGTCAGCGTGTCTTTCTTCTACTACAAAGTCTACAAGGAGATCCGCCAGAGAGCCAAGGCGAAGCAGGAGAGAAAGGAAGAGTACAGAGCCTTCCAAACTTCTCTGAGAAAAAGGGGTGGGAGGGCGTCCTCCAATCCTGACGAAATCCCGTCGTCCCTTGCACCGGAAATGACGACAATGACGACCTTGGTCAGCAGCAGCTCGTCCACAGGTGCCACTTCCCACAGGCCTTTGCGTGCCCGGAAGAAGCCGTCCTTTGACCACATGGGACGGGAGCTTCGCGTCGCCAAAACTCTTGCCATCGTGGTGGTCGTGTTCGCTATCTGCTGGAGTCCTTTTACAATCTTCACCCTCATCCGAACTCTCTGCTCGTCCTGCATAGGAGACGAGCTGTACGAGGTAGCCTTCTGGCTGCTGTGGCTGAACTCAACCGTCAACCCGATCGTTTATGCCGCCTTCCACACCCAGTTCCGCTCGGCGTTTCAGTCTCTCATCTGCCAGTGTTGTAGGAAGACGTTTCTGGCAGGAGAGAATGATCCCGTAGAGACCGAACGAAATTACAAACCAGGCGTCTCGGTCGTTCGTGAAGAGAGGACAGAGTTTCGGATAGACGAACAGACTTGAGGAGATGATTCAAAATAGTTCTTTGATATTCGCACGTACAACTTGGCATGTCGTGTTGATTTTGTCCTCTGATGTTGTCGTTACCACCATATGAAATAGCGTCACCTAGCGTAATTACTAAGAAGTGCAAATAGTGACATGCCTCGTGTGAATGGTAGCACCAAACAAGCAAATGTTTTCATGAGGGCCTGCATGCGCTTTTCCGTAAGGCGCAAAGACTGCCCATCATTACATGTAATGATGTCTAGAGTCATGTCTCTCAGCCAGAGATATCAGTATCTTCATTCTGTTAAAATAGGCATTCAGCAGTCTTTATGTATAATTTGCTGTTGAGTAATTGGCAATTAAATACGTTTTGGGCATTGTTCAGGTTTCATCTCTTATTCTTAATATATGATGAACTCCTGTATGCCGTGGTAGGCTAAGAAGATTAGCACACGGTAAAATTGTTGACTAATTATAATTTTGCACATCAACTTTTTGCCAAAGTGCAATTTTGCACCTAGGCCATGTTGATTTGATTATATGGATGACATCCTCTGGGAACCCCAAAACTGATGCGAGCGTGCGAATAAAAAAAAAGTTTTGCGAAAAAAAAAAGTTGCTTTCATTATAATGAAATCTACGTGGACATGAAGGTTGAACAAAGGGCACAGAGTATCGTTCTACTCTTCAAATTCATTTCTTTACATTTTCGTCTTTTTTGTTTGATTTTGGCATTCTACGGCATTGGTATCGTTGTCAAATATTTATTTCTGCAACTTACGGTATATATTTGCTCATTTTGCAACTTTTTTGTACGATTTACAGTATGGTTGAAAACTTTTTTTTGAAACGGCCGAAAATTCATGTGCGCGTGGATGTCATCCATATAATCAAATCAACATAGCCTTATGACAAAACAGAAAATGATTGACAATTTCCGGGGATGCAAGAGCGTTCATGTCTGTTATTTTGGCAGCATTTCACTTTTTTTTCTGTGAAAGAGAGTATAAGGTATAATGTTGGGGTGAGGAGCTAGAAAAGGAGGTGGAGAAGGTAGGATAGCCAGAGCACTCTAGCGGTTTAAGCAAATACTGCAGTTAATAATGCCATATGACTGCCACGAGCACTCATGCTCCAAGGTTAGTGGTACTATGGGTAACCCTTTAGCTGCACCTTGTTGGGAAAAAGATGGACCTAGAAAGGCCGACAATTGCTTTGGAGCAAATTCAGCATGACAGGGAAAGAAGTAGAAAAAAATTAAAAACCCAAGGCCTGTATCCAAAAAGGGGAAAAAAACGTCTGGGAGTATTTGCCCACTCTGCCAAAATCCATGTTATCTGGTCCAAAAATGCCAGAGTTGAATCCCTTTTTGAAGAAATGGCAGGGGAAGGAGAAGAAGGAGAAACATGAGGGAAACAATATGTCTTCACCACACCACGAATAGAGAGATTCACACAAAGGCTGATGGGATATGTTGCCAGTTGACAGGTGTAACGGTACAGGTAAATATGGTCTTGGAATAAGAAGTGACAAAGGCCAGACGGAACGGTGTGACAGACGCCTTGTTTTGGAACGAAACGCCGCTTATACGACTGAACCGGCCGGTCTACTACGGCAAGAGAAATACTAGTAAGATTCTACGAACGTAACCTAAATGTAACTGTAGTCTAGCTAACACAAACTGTACGTGTACGTTAGCCTCTACCAGGCTTCGGGAGGCGGCTGGAAAGAGGCGAAAGAGTGGAAAGCGGCCAAATGGAGAGGTAACATGCCAGGGGAGAAAACAGAGACACCCGAAGCCTGTGCGGAGTCGCTATACGATCAAACGGTATAAAAGTAATCCCCTTATTTCCGTAAATAATTTCATCAGGTTGGTAGACGACTGAATAGCAAAGTTCTTTTTATCACAACCATTTGTTTTTTACGAGCCGACGTTTCGATGACCGTCTGTCATCTTCATCAGGGCAATTCTGACTGGATTAAACTTAGTCATGTTTGGGATCACATTCTTAATAATTGACATTGGTTTTCTTATTGTTTGTGACTATTATTTTTCCTAACAATACATATATGTAACAAGACTTTTAATAATTTCTATTTGGGACTGTGATAGCTCAGTATTGTCAGTTAACAAATCTTGTATATAGAAACACTTTACATTTTGTAACCGCATATTTCCCTGTGATGTAACAATGCCTAGTATGTATGTCACAATTACACTACGTTCCGGAATGTATGGTAAACAGAAAAGACTAGCTTAAGTGCACTATGAACTATGTAACACCTTTAGTGCTATGCACCAAGTAACATCTAGTGTCAGTGCAGAGTAACCCAGTCAGAATTGCCCTGATGAAGATGACAGACGGTCATCGAAACGTCGGCTAGTGAAAAATAAATGGTTGTTATTAAAAGAACTTTGCTATTCATTCAATCCCCTCATTATTCCAACAAAAACTATCTCAGCGCAGAAGATCATTTAAGCAATTAACCAACCAGCACGTCGAGGGGAGCCGCGCCCATGTGTGTATACATCTAGAGAAGACGGGCGGCAAACTGTTCTCTCACCGCGGACTAACTCCCCTGACATGTTATCTCTCTATTTGGCCGATTTCCACTCTTTCCAGCCGCCCCCCGAAGCCTGGTAGAGGCTACGTGTACGTGTGATCTAGCGGAATTTCCATCCATTGTCCGGAGTTGCCCTGCTCATCAATATTTCAAATTCAATCAGAAAGTGACATGCCTGCAAATGTAATTATGTATCATTACTCGACCAAATGCAGTCACTTAAAAAGGAGGCAGGGAATGAACGTGTTACCGTTACTTAGTGACACAGTGTCTTTGTCTATTTGTTTTGACTCATAGCAACAGGTGGGGCACATAAATACCGTACCAAGGGGAGGGGGTTTTAAGTAAAAAAAGGTCTGAATGTAAAAGGAAGATGTTTGTTATGAACATCATGCTTGCTACACTAGGGTTTGTTTACAGATTTTGAAGTTTATATTGTAGTACATAGTTGAAACGATGTCAATAACTCACTCTGTTCTCACTTTAATGAAAATCCTTCGTACCCATTTTGCAATGGTTTGACCCTTCAAGTGACGCATCTAGTGACGCATCTAGTGACGTGCATGACAATGGTATTAGAAGTCTGGCAGTGGATGATATTGTACCTACATGCCTTGTCTTTTGTATTTTTTTCCTAATGTGTGCTTGAGACAGTGGTGGAAGTCGGACTGTGATCATTTAAATGCATTTCAGTTTATATTGTTTTCTAAGTTTCGTGTGATATTTTTTGTGTGTTAAGTGTTCGTATAACCATACAAGTGTGCAGTGTACATCGAGGCATCCGGCGCATTCTTTTCTGTCCAGGGGTGTGCGGTTGTGTTCTGCTCTTCTCAATGTTTTTGCTGGTTAATTCCGACGGACGGAAGCCGAGGAAAATGTCTGTTTTTCGTCTGCTCTGTATCGTCGGAATCATATGTTGCTGTCTCGTCACTACCTGCGTCGGTCAAGGTACAGCCACTGTACTTTATGCAAGAAACAATTTTATTGAAAAAAATTCATTGTATCATGTAGAATAAGTTACCTCAGTAACTTTCAAAATACATGTAGCATTTCAGCTTTACATATGACTTTATTGACGGGTGCTCGCAGGAAGAGTATTAAGCTGAATATTATATTGTACTATAAATATTTAAAACTGCCAAGTGATGTATGTCAGATACCATACAAAATCGAAAAGTGTTTTATAACATGTTATATATAAAGGGAATGTCAAATAGGGTAAACAGTCACTGGCAAGCGATTTAGACTCTAAGACTTTGCGGCTCACCACCGATTCCAAGTCTAATGATTCAAGTCCTTCCAATGATTATAACAAGGACGATTCCTCAGATCAAATGTAAGAAAACACCTTCAGTGACAGCATTTTAAAAACATGTTGCAATAATCCACTGCGGAATAGATCAGGGCTGGACATACTGTAAGTTTCGAAAGTACTGTTTGTTGGATACAGTGTTAATTTGTATCTATGCGATATTGCGACCACTGACCTCTCTCCTTTAACAGTTTTAAAGCGGCAACGGCAGTCAGTGTAAATTCAAGATTAGATAAAGGTCTAAAAGGTCGTGTGTGCGCGTGTGCGCGCGCGTGTGTGTGTGTGTGTGTGTGTGTGTGTGTGGAATATAAATGTCTTCAAAAATCTATTTTAAGTTTCTGTATTTTGTATTAGACGGTTCCACCTCCGATTCCGAGTCTGATGATTCAAGTCTCCCCAGCGATAACAACGAGGACGATTCTTCTGATCAAAGTAGGTTGTCTGTGTTAGTGGTGTGTTTGTGTAAGTTGTGTGTGTGTTTGTGTGTGTGTGTTTGTGTATGTGTGTGTTTGCGTGTGTGTGTGCACGTGTGGGTGTGTGCGTGCCTGTGTTTGTGTTTGTGTGTGTGTGTGTGTGTGTGTGTGTGAGCGTGTGCGTGTGCGTGTTTGTGTGTGTGTGTGTGTTTGTTTGTTTGTTTGTGTGTGTGTGTCTGTGTTTGTGTGTGTGTGTTTGTGTGTGGTTGTGTATGTGTGTGGTAATTTCTAAAAAATATATATTCTGCTTTTCTTTATTCAAGTCTGTTCGACAATTGTTTAGATCAAAGTGTGTGACGCACGAGTGTTTGTGTGTGTGTGTGTGTGTGTGTGTGTGTGTGTGGAATCGTCCAAAATATATTTCACATTTTTGTATTCAGTTTGGTTTCCATTCACATTATGATGATTCCAGTCCTTTTATCTATTATTACGTGAGCAGTTCCTTAAGTGATATGTAGACAATAGTAAGAGTTTGCTACATTTTTCAGATAAACTTAAAATTGACTATTCAAAGATTAGGATGTACCAAAGTGTTGCAGGATGCAGGATACCATATGTAAACTCTGACCTTGGAATGGTTTAGCCGTCTGTCTCAACAATGTGCCCAAACTAATTTCGTACGTTGCGTTATGACATGATTTCAAATTATTATCAATTACTCTATGGCCGTCTTTTGATGGCGATCATATATTATTTAGGGCAATTGTTAAGCATTGTAAAAAGCCACACGATGTATCAAATAGCACTTTCGATGCTTACTGTACGGTATATCATTCGAAAATAAGCATATAGTATGAAAAGAGAAAATTTTGTAAAAATTGAAATAAATACTTTTAATATTTTCTTACGTTAAATTTATTATTCAAAATCCCTGATATGTAAATTTTTCGAAGAAAAGGTATACATGTGTGTGTGATGACAATTTAAATATCTAATTTTAAGTAAAGTTTTTGTCGACAAATAGGTGAAAATTGCATTTTTTGACATTTCCTTTTCACTTTTTTTATGCCCTTTTATGAGTATCAAGCTGAGTATCATGTTTATGGTCATCAATCAATCAATTATATACGGATATCAGGTGTCGTAGTAGAATGGTTTATTCTATTCTCTAAACATACAGCCCAGTTTCAGCCCGAAGGCCGAATTTTCAGGCTTGTTTACAAACAAAGGCAGGTCTTCACATTACTACAAATATATACTAAAATGTAAACGATCAACTTATTTATCGCATATACATATATTATTTTAGTCAGCGATGTTATAGATAAAATTTGAGAACACGTTAAAAATCACAGGCAAATGGCTAAAATCGACAATAACATTGTAGAACACAAGAATTATTAACGAAGAATGGAGCGATAGTGTTATCAAGGGCTATGAATTGTTTATCAAACGTGTCATATGGGGGATGTTTTACAACGTTAGTAAGTTGTTCAGATTGTCCGAAGAGCGAGTCTAGCGACTGCCGATACTCTGTCTTAAGGGTGGGAGGAAGTGTCGGTACAACTGGGAAGCTATGGTCCACTATCTTGGATTTTGACCAATGTAGTCATCAAATTAGCTTAAATTATAAATTGCATATAAATATATAGGAAGTAATAAATGTTTAAAAGGACGTGTATTTATACACAAAATGTTGACAATTTTAATGTTAAAACCAAAATTACTAAGGTTTCCAACAACTGGCTGTCAGAAACTCGTTGCAATGGCAATATGAAAATTTATTAATTAATGTCATTAATATGAAATTGTTGCCAGATACATTTAAGGAAAAGTCACCGAGTTTTATGGTTCTAGCGCAAGCCGTTCAGACGCTATCTGTGATGAAATTTGGCCTGGGTACACGCCCCCCTCCCGCCCGGTCTGAATAGTTTTAAACATATAATATAAGAAGAAAGCTTGATCCATAACTCTTTTGTCATATGCAGTTTTATGATTATTAATTTTTGGAACCGTTTCCGCTTTTTAGTCCAAAAGTGTGAATTTCCTGTTCTTGCATAATTACATGAATGTAAAATGACCTGCAACTTGGTATGGTCGTAGCATTTGCACGTAGTCTAGAGATTAGGTAGTGGTAACGTGGATGAGTTCTTGTGGAGGGAGTCAAAGTATTATACTCACAGAATATAATTGTCATGGTGTAATATTTGAGGTCTAGTGGTAGTTTGGTATCTTATCGTCTATATGTATCTTAGTATAGAGAGAGATCCAAACAGTTCGATTACTTCTGCTGAGCCGGGTTTATTGATCCGTATGTTAACTCTAATACAGGTAGATGTGGTCTAATGGTTACAAAGGAGTTTAGCACTAGTTACACGGATAGTTACCAATGGTTTAGAGTTATACAGATGAGGTGCTACAGTTATACAATCTACTTATCTACAGAGCTACAACTAAACATGTACACATACCTCGGATCCAGGTCTCGAACTGACTAATACAGCGACTGTCAACTCCAAGCTCAACTCTGTTCACAATATTCCCTAACCTGATTGGTTGCTCTCACCAACCAATCAGTGCCTACCTAACGCGCAAATATGTGTATAATCTCTATAACAAGTCTTTTCACATGGTCATTTACATATTACCCTAATTACAATATTCATAACCGTTACAATGGCATTCTAGGGAGTCATAATACATGTATCATATTAAAGTAAGAAAATCATATTACGGTGTTGTTTGGTAAGGCGAGTAATGGATTAATTTTTTTGCAAAATATTGATATTAAACATTCCGTTTGTAAATGGGGAGGAAGAAGGAGAAATATATTGTTGCAAAATGAATATATTTTTGCAACTGAGCCTCTCTCTAGTTAAGATTTTTAATCTTCTACAAGTATATCTTTAACTTACTTTGGGTCTTGAAATTCCGGTTTACTTTTACCTGGGAACACATATTCTGCCAAACTACATAATAATGCATTGAAGGTGAAATTACAAATTAAGTTTTGACCCACATAGAGGTCCACTGTTCCCTGGGGTACTTCCGCTGCGCATCCAGAGACAAGTGTATTTTATCATGGCAGCGTTGTGACGGGCATGCGGACTGCTCAGACGGTAGTGACGAGAAAGATTGTGGTAAGTATTTTGCAAGTATTTTGTATCTGTACAAATCCACCATCCGTCCTTGCATGGAGTATTGCTCGCATCTCTGGGCTGGTGGCCCCAAAAGATCGCCTTCATATTTTAGACCACATTCAAAGGAGAATCTGTGTTGCCATCGGCCATTCTCTGGCCGCAAAGCTGGATTCCCTCTCAGTGAGTCTCACACAGACGCAATGTCGCATCCCTATCTCTCTTCTACAGATACTTTCACGGTCGATGTTCAGGAGAACTTGCACTTCTTGTTCCGCCGCTCAGAACCTTTCAGCGTGCCACTAGGTTCTCTTCCAGTTCTCATCAATACACCGTCAACATACCTGTCTCAAAGTCATTTTACAACAACAGGTTCTTTCCCCGGACTGCAAAATTATGGAACTCTCTCCCAAACAGCTGCTTTCCGTCCGACTACAATCCACAAAGCTTTAAAACAAAGGTCCACCGCCATCTCCTGACATAACTACATTATACTCACTTAAGCACCTCTAGCTCTATGCCTAGAAGTGGCCAAATATAATTGGCTTTGCATTGCCATTGAGCGACACCGTTAAAAAAAAAGTCCAGTATACCTGTACACTCAGAATATTACTTGTATAACCCATTTGCATCTAGGCCACATGTGGTTGTATTAACATTTATTTTCACCATTGCTATCGTTTTGTGTAGATATTCACAGTAGTGATGTGTAAGTTTTTTTTTTCTTGAAGTGTAGTAAAGCACTTTAAGAATTCAGTTTCTTTTGTCAGCCTAGAAAGACATATTTTGAGAACCACAAAGCTGTAACCAAAATAAGTTGATCTGTACCGATAGGGACGGTTCTATGTGTGTCATAAGGGCAGATTTATTCAGTGCTATTTAGCCACGCCATCCTTACCTCATTAGAAATGATCAAACAGTCACTGAACAAACCTTTTTATATTTTCAGCTGGAATATCCATTATATTCTTTAAATAGCTAGGGAAGCTACCAAATCAGAAGAAACCATAATACTCTTAGTTGGCAATTATTAAAGTACTCTCTTAATTGACATGTCTTCAAATTTAAATGAAAATGTAAGCTGAACCAATGTTTATCATATCATAGCTTAAATAACTAACTCCCTCCATTACTTTTGACATATTAAGATATGTTGGATCTGCCTGTTCTAAATTTCAGTGTGCCTGTCTATTCCCGATGGTTTTCGCCCAAACAACAGGCTGACAATGCTACCGAACCAACTTGGACAGGAGACGTTTGAGGCAATGTTGACTTCTTCTGTCCAGGAACTGCTCAACATTTCTGACGGCATCGGAGAGAACTACCATCCGGAATTAGGAGACTTCGTAGCTAGAGTCATTTTCCCAAATTGCAGTGTCTCTCAGGAGAGCTCAAGTCATTGCCCTCCGTCTCCAGGTGCAGACAACACCACATTATGCACGTAAGTAACTACAGGTGCAATGTCGCTTTAGCCGTGTTTAAGTGAAATCACCCAAACCGCGATTCGGGTAACTCACATTCCTCACATCTGGTGAAACCGTGTCCGATCACAATTCGCTTGAGCTACATTTATTGTTGTTTGATGAAAACACGCAAGGTGGTGTGTTATTAACGTCAGAGGTCAACGACCTGCTTGCTGGTGCCCCCCTCCCAGCGTATCTCGGCCGAATGCCGACGTGGTCCCGCCAGAGGCGGTGAAGCTCGTCCTAGAACGGACACATTAGTTGACCATTACTGCTCTTTAAGTTGCTGCCACGTAAAAATTGGTATTGCATATAGATAAAGAAATGTCACCCCGTCATCCATGACCAGGCGACGTTACATTGAAATCACATTGCGTTCAGACGCAAATCGCGATGCGGGAAAACCGATTCGAAACCACCTCTAGAAGTGGTTCGGGATCGAGGCGCTTTCAATGTGATTTCGGAGCGTTCAGATGGAGCCACTTGAAACCGGCTTCGGGGTAAACCACATGTAAAGCGCCTCGGGTGACTTCACTTAAACATGGCCTTATTTCCTAGGGGTTCACAACTGGTACCGTGCCGCTCGTGGTGTGAGGAAGTGTTCAACAAGGCTGATGCCCAAATACAGGACCTGTTTCCTCCATGTGAGCTGTTTCCAACATCACAGGACGGCTGTTGGAACCCTGAACCAACTAAGAAGGCAGACGAAGGTAAACTGACACATTTTATAGTGTTTAAGGCGGCCATTTCAGTCGATTTTTTCCGTTGCCTGATGGTATCTTAACGTATAAAGAGTGACAATTGACATGTATTCTATCCAGTTACTCTTTGTACTGAATTGTTTCTCCCCCTCATATAAGCGTCGAAATTTGTCTTGTTGCTTTTCGGTTTCTCGCCTGCGCCTGGATTCGTCACCTACCGATGTGTCTGCCTTCTGTCATGGCGTCCCACTTCTTGAGACCACATTAAACATTGATTATCATTTTAATGATTGATAAAATCAGTAATTTCATTAGCTATTTCATTTTTATTGTCTACCTCAGTTTGCTACCATGGCAATGGAAAGAACTACCGCGGAAATTCGTCTAAAACAGCATCCGGCGTAGATTGTATGGACTGGTCAACTGATTATAACAGCGATGAGTACTCCTGGGCTAACCTGGACAACAATTACTGCCGCAACCCTGCCGGTCTCGATCGGCCATTCTGCTTAACTCAAGACGGTAGCCAGGAGGAATGTGACATCATCCCATGCAGTAAGTTAACCTATCAAGAAGACTAATTACTTCGTTAAAGATAATATTTTGAAAGTTGGTTTGAAAGCAGCCGTTTACTTGATTTATGTTTTAATTATCGTCAATTATGCACTTTATACGTAGGCTTTCTTGGTTTGTGACTAAGATCCGACTACCCCCCCCCCTACTACCACACACAGATGAGAATGTCTGCAGGGACAGAGGTCCTCCAAACTACGGCAAGAGGAGTCCAAAGAAAAGGTTCTATCACGTGGGAGAAGGAGTTACGTATACGTGCAACGAGGGTTACACCCTGGAGGCAGGATACACCAGGGAAGTAAGGTGCACGGAAGAGGGTACTTGGGAATACGACAAGCCCGGTTGTTCAAGTAAGGTTTAAAAAAGGCTACAAATCTTTTAGCCAATTCAACAACAAAACCTATTTTTTTTAACATGGGCTAAGCAATTGGCGGATTTCCATAACAGATAACAGACAAAAACGCCCGGCTGTTATTTAACTTCCGTTAGCAAAATTAGCAAGTTAGTTCTCCAATAACGCACCCTTCGAAAACATGTACGTAAATTCTCAGCCAGCTAATAAGCTTCATTCTGTGCCCTAAGCCAATTGTAGAGCCGAGCAAAATCTATTGTAACATTCTTTTCAACAATTGGACTGATTTTTTTAATTTTATATTCTTGATCTTTTGATGTGCGTACAGCAAGACCATGGATGATTGGAATTTATCCATTAGCCTGTCAACTATTGCCATCATAACGATTGACATTTATTTTATTTTTGTTAGTTGATCATAAACGAAGGTTGCAAAAAGAGGTGCTAGAGATCTACGGTGCAGGTTTGGCCCCTGAGAACATCACCATCGTCTTCAACGGATCTGTAGAGCAGATTGTCAACTTGGTAAGTACTATGGCTGCTATACATTTTAGATACCTGCTGTGAAACAAAGACTGAACTTTAACTTCCAACACTAGATACAGAATTGGGACTTACCCAAAATTTTCGGTTGACTCCATCAACCTCGTTCACGGAATGGACCCTACTCTTGGAACGTGACGTCAGAGACACGTGACCGTAGTAGTGGGTCATACGTGCCAGATAACTTGTGTCGCCTCCCGTCTCTGTTCAGGGTAGGTCTGTGAGCTCTTATCTGGCACGTATGACCCGCTACTACGGTCACGTGTCTCTGACGTCACGTTCCAAGAGTAGACGGGTCCATTCCGTGAACAAGGTTGATGAAGTCAACCGAAAATTTGGGGTAAGTCCCAATTCTGTATCTAGTGTTGGAAGTTAAAGTTCAGTCTTTATTTCATAATGATTTGTACCAACACAGATGAACTTTCATGCTTAGATACCTATTGTTTACCACCAACTTTAAGGATAAATAATCTTGGCAAAACTGGATTTTAATCCATTTTTTTATTTTGTTCCAGGATGAAAAGAACGAGCAGCTTGTCACCTCTGTTGTCATTGATTTCGTAAGTTGATAAAGTTATAGAACCAAAACGCAGGTTGTGTAAAAATTCTACACAATTTCGTCCTTAAGAGACCTTGAAGAAAATCCATTGTTATTTTTATTTGGACAATAGGCCACAGCAAGTAAATTTTATGGATGACATCCTCCACAGACTCCAAACATAATGCAAGCGGGTGAAAAAAAACCCAAGACGGGCCGAAAAAACAAGGTTCCTGCATTTTAAAATTTTGACTCAATCATTGTACAAATGGTTTTGATTCAGTGGGAACATCACATATACACAGCCAGAATCACATATTACTGTATCAAAGTTAGAAGCAAAACATTAGAAACATTGTCTCCTCTCTTCATAGTTATCTGCCATCCACCTTCCGGCATGGCAGCAGACAACTCTGCCCATTTTTGGCATGTTGACTACTGTCAGAAGGCAACAAAATTTCTTGTTTTTTTTTTCCAAAATCAGGCGAAAATTAATGCGCGCGTTGATGTCATCCATAAACATTACTTGCTGTGGCCATAAATTGATATTTGCTTTAGAAATGGCGGGACAGTCGTCTGACATGGAATCCAAGGTACTTTGGTGGCGTCAAGACCCACAGCGTTCTGGGTAGCAGGATTTGGACACCGACATTCACGGTGAAAAAAAAGTACGTAGTCCTTCTTAAGCTCAATTAACCTAATTGAATTAAAGTTAATACATGTTGAATATTATTTTGCATAACCTTTAAGTTAATATTTCCTACCAATCATTGCTGGAGTCTAGGTAACAAAAAGACAAGAAGAAATCGGACATGTTAGACTTCCGAAAATATTTGTGGTTTTACTATTTTTTTTTTAACAACCGAGTAAATGGTATGGTGTAGATTATTCTAAATAGCCTGGTATCCAGCCTTGTTAGCTTAAGTCCGCTACCCAAGATCCGCTACCCGCCGGGCAGCGGACTAAAGCTAACAAGGCTGGATACCAGGCTATATTCTAAACTCACTCCAGGGGATAGAATCTGTGCCGGTTATAATGGCCACCTCCCTTACATATCGACATCTAGTCTCTGTCCTTTGGCCATGGCTCTCTATAGCTACCAAACTCTGTGACCTTCAATCTCATTTCATTCCTCTGTCTCCTCTTGTTCTGTGGTCTGCCAGTCACCTTATTAATCAACTGCCCAATCAATTGTGTGGGGTCGTGTGGCGTAGCGGCAGTGTACGCGACTCGGAACTTAGAGTCCCGGGTTCGAGTCCTGACATGCCACCGATCTTGTGCCCTTGGGAAAGGCACTTTACACGGCTTTCCTCACTTAGCTCAGGTGTAAATGAGTATTGTCCTGTCATGTATTTGTCCCCTGTGTTGGTGTCGGCATTAATATAGGTTGAAAAAACTTGAGTGTGCCGTCACCACGTCTGGTGATTGCATGTTGGAATAAAAAAAAAAAAAACTGCCCAAACCAGCTTCCCATCCTCTCGCAACCGTGGCCATGAGACAGGATACATACAAACCTCCCTGCACGCCACCCCAAACAATACTTTCGTACCCAGTAGTAATTTTAATGACAGACAACCGCATTGGATTTGTTTAGGTAAAATATTGCAATGTGTCCACTTGACAGTGCCGACGTCACCTACCGAGGCCTACAACAAGACATACCTGTTCGAGTCAGCAATGATGGGCTGGTAGTCTGGAGTGTAGAAACCCTGACCACCACCGTGTGTGATGCAAACCCCTTCTTCTTTCCTGCGGACACCATGGAATGTCACATCTCACGGCACAAAATCCCTAGTTTCCGTGTGAGAAATTGCCGCACACTTTCCCGGATATTTTAGGTTTCCGGTAGAACCCGGGGGTTTCCGACCTGCACACGAAACGTGTCCAGTCCCGTACATGTCCTGTACACTCCCGGAAATGAACCACTTTTTGTGTGCAGGTCGTGTACTGGACGTTATATGCCCGGACACGATCCCTGTACATCCCCGTACACGGCAGGAAATGGCCGTGCACCGCTCCGTGCGTTGCTGGAATATGCATAATTTAGCGGCAATTATCACCTAATTATTCTCCACACGGCAGCGGAAATTCGCCGTGTACGGGTCGGACATGCCGGTACTACACACCCCCCCCGGCCAAAACCCGCCCCGCTCTCGGAACCGGTTGCTCCCGTTCCCGGGACTCGTTGCTCCCATTCCCGGGGCCCTGCTGTTCCCGTTCTCGGGACCCCACTGCACCCACTACGGGGACCCCCCTTCCTGCTCCCGGGGCTTCGCTGCCCGGCCCCCGAGAAATCGCGTCCCCCGCTCCCGGGACACATTTCGATGTTTTAGGAACACATTTCATTCATAAAAAAAAGTAATACATGTTTATACTTCATTCATCGTTTTATTGGTATAAACAGGATCGCCATTTACAGACTGACAAAAATAACGCTCTATGTATAGTGTATACACGTTATGCACTATGCTAACACT